>NC_056749.1:624280358-624367858 GCF_019279795.1 Protopterus annectens
CCCCTGGAATGGAAAGCTACAGCTGCTGCCATAAATCTAGTGGAGTGAGCTTTAACTTTTGGCATAGGTTCATTACTGAGGGAATAGATGAAACGTATGCAGTCACTTTGTTATTTTGATAATGTAAACTTGGAAACAGCCTCCCCATTCCGGGCCCAGAAAAGGAGATGAGAAGCTGTTCAGATTTATGGATAGGTATGGTCCTGTCTAGCTAAAATCTCAGTCGTCTATGTACGTCTAAGGAGTGAAGGCAGTACTATCCTCTATTGGCAAAATTCCAAAAGAACACAGGTAGATCAATGGTCTGGTTTATGGAGAATTCAGAAACAACTTTGGGAAGGAAGGATGGATTCGTCCGAAGTGATACTCTGTCTTTATGAAAGACCAGATTGGGCTTCTTGATATACAATGCCTGCAGCTCCGAGACCCTTCTGGCAGATGTGATGGCTACCAAGAACAAGTATTTCCAAGACAAAACCTTTAGGTCACACTTCGCAGCAGGTTCAAAAGGTTTTTGAGTCAAAGACTGAAGGCCTAAAGTAACGTTCCATGGGCTGTCTGACAGGAGGCCTGATATGAGAGGTCCCTTTGAGGAAGGTTTTGCACAGGCGTAAAGAAATAAGAGGGGTGCCATCTATACCACTGTAGAAATTAGAAATTGCCACTAGATGTACTTGTACGGTAGAGGTAGAGGCTCCATTATCAAAAAACTTAGCCAAGTATTGAAGCACCGCAGTTACTGGAGTCAAATACGGGTCTAGCAGGTTATCCTTGGAACAGATGGAGAACCTTCTCCATTTATCCTGATCTAGTCTTCTGGCGGATGGTTTATGAGAGGCCAATTTATCCTGATCTAGTCTTCTGGCAGATGGTTTATGAGAGGCCAGAATGAGGTCTCAAACAGGCGAGGAGAGATTTGCTTGCCTGGCAACTAATGGAAGTGGAGAAACCAAGTTGTCAGCTTGAGACTGGACAGATTTGGGTGACTCATCCCTTGAGGGTGAGTAATCAGATCTGGTAGAGGGTCCAGAATCCATGGGAGGTATAGTAGGCGAGGCCAAAGGAAGGGGAACCAAACTTGCCGAGGCCAGAATGGAGCTATGAGGATCATCTTGCATCTCAACCAAAGAGCTTTCTTTAGAAATTGTGGAATCAGGGGGATGGGAGGATAAGCGTAAAGTCCCGTGCGCCAATCGTGGATTAGAGCATCCCTTGGTGACTCCCCCTCCAGGGAAAGTAGGTTAAAATAGCTGCTGCACTTGTTCAATGGGGAGGCGAAAAGACCGCAGCAAGACTAGCCCCAGTGGCTGAAGATTTCTGTCGCAACTTTGGGGTGGAGGGACCACTCGTGAGGCAGGAGGATTCATCTGCTCAGTTTGTCCACAATCACGTTGGGGCTCTGCAGGATCTGCGTTGCTATCAGAAAGTGGTTGGAAGCTAATTGCCCACTGCCAAATTGTCAAGGCTTCTTGACATTGGGGGTAGGACTTGGTTCCTCCTTGCTTGCTTGACATACTAGACTACTGACATACTGTCTGACTGAACTGCAATTGTCCTGGAAGTGAAAGCCAAATGAAAGGCCTGCAACGCTAACAGCACTACTCTCAGTTCCAGAACACTGATATGCAGGTGGGCCTCTGAGGTGGCCAACGTGCCCTGGACAGTCTTTCCCTGGAAATGGCCCCCCCACCTAATCAGGGAAGCATTCGTGGTCACAATGTCTCTGGCTGACGGGACTGAAATGGGTGACTCCAAAGATCTACATCTGGCCTCATCCACCAAAGGAGGTCATGTCTGCAGGAGTTGGTTATTCAAATCTGGTAAAGAGGGTGACAGTTTGGGAACCACTGAAAGAGGAGGATCCATTGCAGGACCCACATATGTAGTTTTGCTAGAGGCACTATTGGAATTAAAGCTGCCATAGAGCCTTAAGAACTTCCCTTGCTGAAACTTTTGTTTGACAGAGTATCACTCGGAGCTGAAGTCTCAATTTGAGTCTGAACTGGGAGTGAAAATAGACAGGGCTGGATATTTAACACTGCTCCAGTGAATTCTATTTGGTGTACAGGAGTAAGGTTTGATTTCAACAATTTTGCCAGAGAGAGAGTATAATGCACTGCTGTTACAAGAAGATGTTCATGGTGGGGGGGGACAGTCATCCAGATATGGTAACCCCTTGGAATCCTTGCCTCAAGTGAGCTGTGACCACTGCTATGCATTTCATGAACACTCTGGGGGCTGCAGTGAGACTGAACGGCAGGGCACGAAATTGATGATGACTGGACCCTAGCCAGAACCGAAGCAGACTCCTGGAGCATTTGGCCATCTTGATGTTGTAATACACATCCCGGAGATCTAACGAGCACATCCAATCGCCTTCACTTTAAAAGGAAAGAATGGACTGAACCAGGACCATCCAGAATTTGGTTTGGCTGACAGACTTGTTTAAGCTGGTGAGATCCAAAATGGGTCTCCAGTCTCCCGTTTTTTTTTTTTGGCACCAAAAAGAATCTTGAGTAAAATCCGGATCTGCGCTGGTCTGATGGGACTGGCCGGATGACCTTTTTTTTTTGAGACAGCTTTATAATCTCTGAAGCTGCTTCTTCCCTTTAACTGGGTGGAACGTCAGGAAGTTTTCTTGAAAGGTTTGGTTTGCAAGAAAGGGGAATGGTGAAACCTCCTGTGACGATACTCTGCACCCAACAATCCGTGGTAATAGATTGCCAGGCAACTTGGTGCAGAGAGAGACGACCCCCAACTGTTTCCAGAGGTACGCAATCAGGCTGCTCCTCAGGAGCGCTGCTAAAACTGACCAGAGAAGGAATCCCTGGGGCCTTGGTTACAAGGACCCCCCTTTGCCTCTATAGGGGAATCTTCTGGAATTATTATCCCCTCTGCCCCCTGGGGTATCACCATGTACAGCATGGAAAGGACCATGAGATTTTTTGTGCCACACTAGTCTGATTCCTGAAGAAAGTACGTTGAGGACTGGAAAACTGTAGGCCTATGGCAGACAGGGTCTTTCTGCATTGCTTGCACCTGGCTAGCGTGGCCTTCACTTTGGAGCCAAAAAGGAACAAAGCTTCAATGGGAGCATTCAGAAAGGAAGACTTGAAAGGGTCTGTAAGGTCACAAATGCACATCCAGGCATGACGCTTCACGACAATGCCCAAACCCGCTGCTCTAGCCGCCCTTTCGGTCGCATGTGAAAGCAACCTCATGGACGAGTTAGTTATCTATTCCAAGGTTATGAGCTGCAAGGCCACTTTATCAATGACCTCATCAGACAACTGTGATGCAAGCATCCCGGAGAGTACCGAGATAAAGTCCCTCTGGAGACTCGTAAAATGTGCCAAATAGTTCAGGGACCGTATAGCAAAGGTCCCCGATGCAAAAACTCGCTTCCCAAGTCGGTCCACTGCCTGAGACTCACTGTTGAGCGGATGGACAGTGAGACTTTCCTCAGCCAAGTCCTTTTTCGTGGTCACCGCCAGCACCATAGCATCGACTGGTAACATTTTGGACCAATGCGGGTTCTCCTCGGGAGTGAAAAGAATTTTGTCTGGTCTCTGAGGGATTGCCTCAATGGAATCAAGGTTCTTCCAAGCACGCTGCACAACGAGCCCGTAGGCAGGCAGGGTCACCCAAGAGGTAGAAGGCCGGGCATGGAAAGCCTGCAGGAACATGGACTCCTCAGGAGAAGGGTTGGATGACTACCAGTCACCTCTCTGCTTTAGCATTTCCAGGATGTCTCTGAAGGAGACATCAGGAGGTGACCGCGGAGACCCTTCATCATCGTAATCAGTGTCTTCAGTTAGGGACTTCCCTGGTGAGTCCATGTGCTTCCTCTTGTACATCCTCTTTTGAGGGGGCTTCCCAGAAGGGGTCTTTTAGGAGGACTCGAAAGAGCGGGTACCGTGAACAGGGGTGTCCTGCGGCTTCTCTGCCCTGTGTCCTGGGGGGTTGTTCTGTGGCAGCTGTAGCTCAGGGGGCAAAAACTGGGCTCCTGACATCAAGAGTGCTGCCAGAAGCAAAAGCCCTTTCCACTGCGGGGAAGACAGGCCCACCCAAAGAGGGATGGGAGCCCAGAACAGAGAAAGACAACCTGGGGACGAGGGTCACACCCAACTCCGACAAACCTGTCCCCATCGATGCAGCCTCAAAGCAGGACTGGTGCAAACACAGCTATAAGCGCAGAGGATGAAACCAAGGAGAAAGCCTGTTCCATGGCCCAGGCCAAAGCGCCCATCCCCCAATCCCCAGACTGAGGAAGGACTGGTTCCGCGGGAACAGAAAACCAAAAGGGCAAACTCTGAGCAAGATGCACTGTAGGTGCAGAGGTGATGGGTTCCACAAAGGATGTTGGAGCAGAAGGCTTCAGAACCAAGATGGTCGAAGGAGGAGTGCAAGATGGAGTCCAAGGATAGGCAAACCGAAGTCCTGCAGGTGGATGGGTCTTAGAAAGTGAGTATCCCCCCCCTGGGCTAACAGCTGATCCACAAGATACACCACATTGTGTTCCGACATGCTCCTGGTGGATCTAGTAGATACTCCAGACGGAGAGTCAGGACGTTCAATGAACAGGCTATACGCTTGTCCCAGAAATGGATCTACGGATGGAGTATCGGGTCCGTGGTGCAAGGTCTGCCAGCACTGAAGTCTCTAGTTTCAAGACCGGGAGTAAAGGGGTCAAATCCAGTGTAGTCGGTACAACGCTCAGTGCCAAAGTGGCATTCGGAGCCGAAACAGTCTGTTCCAAAATGGTAACTAACAAAGAAGTCAAAGGTGTGCCCTGAACACAAGTGGCCACAGGTGCCGAAGTCGAAATAGGCGTAGTGATCAGTGCCAGAGGCAGGACCGGTGCCGAAAATAGTGCCAGTACAGAAGGTTTTGAGATGTTCGGAGCAGCGGAAGACTGAGCCGTTGAGGCAGATTTATGCTCTAGACAACTTTGGGATCTTTGATTTCACAGGCTTGCCCTGATCACCCGATGGTGAGGAGGGAACAGAGTGGGACCTCTTTTTGTCTTAAGGAGGAGGGGTTGACACCTACATCACAGAAATGGCCTCTGAAAAGGGAGACTTGAGTAACCCTTTCAGTATCAGTTTATTTTTGCGCTCATTAAGAGCACATTGCTTGAAACTGACAAATATGTCACATGGAGGTTGCACCGAAAGGTGGGGCACTCCCAAACAGTATACACAGTCATCTTAAGAATCACTATTAGGTAACTTACCATTACATTAAGCACAATACTTAAAATCTGAAGTACCCTTATCAGACATCTTGACAGAGAGACACCACAGACCAACAGTATAATCCAATTAGAACACAAGTCAAACACCGTTCAAAGAAGTCACAATTGTACCAATACAGTGATATGTAGGAGAGAAAACAGAAAAACACCTTACTAAAAACCAAAGCCAATAGGTTAGACAGGAAAGACAATACCAGCTATGGTATTGAAGGAATACCACAAGGTTAAGGGAGGAAAGCCCATACCAACAATGGTATTTGAAAGTTTACCAACAGTAATAACGGGTAGAGTAGAGGAAAAAAAAAAAAAAACACACGATCAGACAGAACACCACACACTAGAAATACTACTTGCTCAATAAAATATGAAGATATCAAAAATTTTCCACACAAATATCAAATAAAGTTCCACTTAGCTGAGAGCTCTGCTGAAACTCGTCTTTATGGCTACGCGACACTAGATCTGAGGTAACAGGGAGAAGGGCATTCTGGGTAAATACTTAGCTCGAGAGGTTTTTTTTGGCTGTCACGAGCTTGGTAAAAAGGCCAACTCAGTTCCGAGGGCTCGGAACCGAACCCATCAGTGATGAATGGAAAGATGATTAACATCAGATTAACTGTTTTATGGAGTATATAGTCTTCTCTTTTGCCTCCAGTCTCTTAAAACTCCTTACTTTTAGGAAGTCCACATAGCAGTTTCTTGGCTACTGAGGCATTAACAAGCTATGCTTCTGGCAGTAGCTGAATCTGCAACCATGCACGTCTTCTGATACACATCTACAGCAACACCATTGAGTCTATCAACAGCGCCACAGCTAGTTGTTTGGACTTTGAAATCATAAGCCAATTACAAATGTTGTTTGGTAGAAGTCTGGGATGTAGAAAGGATTGAATCAATGCCCATCAAGGCCACAGCAAGCTCACTGGCAGAGGGTTTTGTCTTTGGTGCTGTGCTGCAAAAGTTTTAGACAACATTCTTGGCGGACACAGGATGTGAGTGAAAGAAAAACCCGACTTTCATAAACTATGGGAAAACTTTCCTTCCTGGTAAAAAGAACACGAGTCTCCAACAAAGAGACCCCCTTTGCATTAGGTGGCAAGACAGAGATCTTCGATCTAGGAGGACATGCAGAAACCCAATGTCATAGCAGCACACAGAGGGGTCACTCCATAAGATCTGGAGAACACAAACTCAAATCAGGGGCAGTGAAAGCACCTCACAGTGTCCACAGTCAGTGGACCAACTAGACAAGAATAGTATGTTTGAACATTCTTCTCCCTTTACTTTTTCTGGAATGTTTTTCCATTGGAGGACGACTTCTGAAGGCTTTTGAGAACACCATAGTGTTCATAACCAAACATGCACCCCTTCATTGCTGTGAACACCAGGAGAGATTTTACTCTTAAAAACTGTCTCCAGGGTGAAAATGTCAAAAAAAGCCCACTGAATGAAAATCACGGAGGAATTTGCTTCTCCCAAGTGATACAATTACTTACTTCAAAGTTTTGTGTAATTAATAAAATTAAATTAAAATTAACTAATAATTAAATTAATTAAAATCCTCCATTGGATACTTATGTCTCCAGATAACAGGCTAACCAACAGACTGTGAGCCACAAATGGCAACTAGCATTTATCAAAATGCACAAGAAAAATCTGGGAATGGTGTAGCTAACATGCTTGCAAAGTCATGAGTGGGAGTTGACCAGAACCTCAGAAGTCAAACCCATGAAGTACAGCCTACCAGTCAAGCTACTTTCAGGTAAGAATTCCAAAATGCAGAACTTCAGCAATAAACAGTACAGTGAAATACCTACCATAAATGTAGATGTTCAAGTGTATTCACTGGTGCAGTCATTACACTTGGGTTATCCTGCTGGCAGGCTACCCGCAGTCAGCCTGAATTCCAAAGTCTTCGTCCGGCGTCGGTTGCTGTCGCCTCTTCCCTGACGTCAGTGCACCAGGGGTATAAAAGATGCAGCAAAAGGCATTTTCTTCAGTTTTTCTTGCCCCAGATGTCGGGTGCCCCCAAAAGAGTAGGCTAAAAATTCTGCTTATAAAAAAGCATGCAGTAACATAAACATTACCTTCATCTACAAGCAAATACACCACATAGGTTGTATAGAATAGAGAAGTACAGATAAGTCCCAGCAATGAAAGGGGGATGGTGGGAGGGTAACCTGGACTGCAACAATGAATACACTCGAACATCTACATTTATGGTAGGTATACAACTGTACTATGTTCAGCATGTTTCACTGTTGCAGTCATTACACTTGGGTTGTATCCCAAAGCTGAGGTTGGGTGGCTGGGATTAAATAGAATTAGGAGTGGCTATGAAGCCCTGCAGAACTGCAGTGGCAAAGTCTGCTCTGGATTTAGAGTAAAGAGGTAAGTGGAAGTGCTTTGTAAAAGTGTGCAATGAAGTCCAAGTTCCAGCCTCCAAAATATCATTGGTTGGTACTCATCTGAGGAAGGCTGCTGAAGTGGCTGCTGCTCTGGTTGAATGTGGCCTAATGCCCTTAGCCACTGATTTGCCATGTTGTGCATAGCAGAAACGAATGCAGTGGCCTATCCATTTTGAAATAGTCTGCTTTGAAATAGCCTTTCCTTGTGATCCTGCAGCATATGCCACTAAAAGTTGCTCAGTCTTTCTGAAAGCTTTAGTTTTGTCCAAGTAGAAGCGTAACTGTCTGTGTATGTCCAAAGAATGCAGAAGTCTCTCCCCTTTATTCTGTGGGTTTGGATAAAAGGTAGGCAAATGAATTGTTTGGTTAAGGGCCACACTGGACACTACCTTAGGCATAAATGTTGGGTTTGTCCTTAGAGAAAAACTGTCCGGATAGAAAATAAAAAAAGGTTCCACAGCCATTAATGCCTGTAACTGAGACTCTTCTTGCTGAAGTTATTGCTAGGAGCAGAGCTGTTTTCCAAGATAAGAATTTTATCTCAGCTGCATTGGCTGGCTCAAAAGGAGGCAGTGTGAGCTTTTCCAAGACAAAATTGAGGTTCCATGCAGGTACTGGTGCTCTCCTTGGAGGTCTTATGTTTTTGGCCCCTCTGAGGTACTGCCTTAGCAGTGGATGTGAAAAAATAGGTGGGTCCGTATTGTAATGAGCTGAAATGGCAGAGGCATGGATCTTAATTGATGAGAAGGATAGGCCTTTGTCCAGCATCTCAGTTGGGTATTGTAAAATCTGACAAATATTTGGTACAAGCGTGTCAATTCCTTGTGCCTAGTTTCCAAGCACAGAATCTCTTCCATTTTTCTGCATAAGATTTTCTGGTGCTGGGCCTCCTGGCCTCCAAAATAACATCCTTAACTGCTTTAGAGAGAGGTGTGTTCTGAATGGTTACATTATCCACCATCCAGCCAGATTTAGGGTAATGAGTTGGCGGTGCAGGATCTGATTGTTTTGTTGGGTCAGTAAATGAGAAATTTGAGGTAATGTCCAGGCTGGGCCTTGAGACAAGCTCTTTAGGATTGGGTACCAGTGCTGGCGTGGCCAGCCCGGGGCAATAAGTATCATTTTTGGCTTCTTGTCTGACCTTTAGGAGTACCTTTGGGAGGAGAGGCAGTGGAGGAAAGGCATATACTGTAAGGGTTTTCCAGCTGAATGACAGAGCATCCACTTTCCATGCTTGTTTGTGATAAGTCCTTGTGCAGAATCTCTGTAGCTGGCAGTTGTGAGGGGAGGCAAATAGATCTATGTCTGGGCATCCCCATTTCCTTGTTATCATGTTGAAGATTTGTGGATCTAGTTTCCACTCGTGAGGATCCATGAGGTATTCTGCTTAGTTCGTCTGCCAGAGTATTTATCTTTCCTGGCAGGAATTGTGCTTGCAGGTATACTTGATAAGTCAATGCTGTGTTCCACAAAATCATGGCTCGTCTGCAGAGGGGGTAAATGTGCGCAACCCTGCTTGCTTATGTACCACATGACTGTAGTATTGTCCGTCCTTATCAGCAGTTGTCCTGGATGAAGTAGATCCTTGAAGGCTGTCAGGGCATTCTGTACAGCTAGCATCTCTTTTTGATTGATATGAAGATGCATTTGGCTTGCGGGCCATGTGCCCTGAATACATTTTCCTGCCATGTGGGCCCCCCAGGCATAATCTGATGCATCTGCTGTTAGTGTCTGACTGGCTGTGGGTAAAGTGAATGGCTGTCCCTTGTTGTGGTGACAGGCCTGTGCCCACCATTGAAACTAATGTTGCAGGCAGGGAATGAGGGTAATTAAGGTTTCCAGGCTGTGGCAACGTTGAGTCCAAACACTTTTTAGATACCATTGTAGCTTCCTCATATGCAGTCTTGCATATGGAATTAGCAGAATGCAGGATGCCATGAAGCCCAAAGCCCGCAGAATTTTTCTTGCAGATAACTGGGTTTTTGTTGCCATCTTTTCGAAGTAAGAAGTCAGTTGCCTTTGTTTGTCTGGCGTGAGATAAGCCATCTGGGCAGTTGTATTTAAGCTTGCACCCAGGATTATTACCAGAGAGGGTACTAGTTTTGATTTATTTTCGTTTACTGTGTACCCCAGGCAAATTAGTAATCTTTTTACAAACGCCAGATGCTTCAGTAGAATGTCATTGTTCTCTGCTTGAATAAGGCAGTCGTCCAAGTAGGGATATATTTGAATTCCTGTCTGCAAAATGCAATTACTGGTGCCAGGCATTTTGTGAAGACCCTGAGCGCAGTAGATAAGTCAAAGGGCAGTGCAGAGAATTGGTAGTGCATTGAGCCAGCTAAGAATCTGAGGTATCTTCTGCAAGATTGTCTGATTGGGACATGCAGGTATGCCTCCTTGAGGTTCAAATTTACAAGCCAAGCCTTCTTGCCCAGCATGGGCAGGAGCTGCTGTAGAGTCAACATTTTGAATTTTGGAACGTCCAGAAAAGTGTCAGGTCCAGTACTGGTCTCCAAGCTTTGTCCTTTCTGGGTACTAAGAAAAGTCTTGAGTAAAATCCTTGCCCCTGCTCTTGTTGTGGTACTCACTGAATAGCTCTCATGTCCATGAGAGATGAAACTTGCTTTTGTGCCTCTGCCCATTGATTGTGTGGCAGGTTGGCATACCTTTTGCCTTTGGAAGGGTGTGAAAGTGGAACCTGTAGCCCTGAGAGACTATATTTAAGACCCATTTGCCCTGGGTGATCATGTGCCAATTTTGTGAAAGTGCTAGCTTTCCCCCTAAGGGTGCTGCCAAAAGATAAGTGCTTGGCATTAGCAGAGGAAAGTCATTGGGGCTTTTTCCTATATATATATATATATATATATATATATATATATATATACATACATGTTTCCTATATGGCTGTGATTTGTCTTCTCCACTTTTGGAGGTAGAAGCACCCCATTGTTTGGGCATGTATGAGCCTTGGGGCTGGGGTCTGTCTCTAGGGCGTCTGTATCTGCCTCTTTGTGGCCTGACACTGGAAAGGACCAATTCTTAGAAGGCCAGTTCCTGCTAAATCTGGGTGGCTGTACCTGTAAGAAATCCTTTACTGTCTGCATAGATTTCACTTTATCCTCCATTTTCTTCACCACCTCTTCTGCCTTAACACCAAAGTATCATGCTGTAATGGAGCATCCAATAATTTTGCTTTAACATGATCAGGCAGATTCTGTTCCTTTAGCCAAGCATGCTTTCTAATGACCAAACCTGCAACAGCGGCCCTGCAAGAGGCCTCCAGTGAATCAAAACCACATTGCAAAGTATGCGTTCCCACTTGTTCAGCTGCATGCAATAAATCCTGCATTTCCTTGTTTTCAGAACACTGAGAATTTGTCAACATTTTCTGTTTTAGCAGTGACATTAAGTATTGCTGATATTTAAGCATATGAAATTGACAATTTAAAGCCCTTACAGCCAAGGTAGCAGAAGTGTAACCCCCCCCCCCAATCTGTCCCAGTGCCCTAGAATCCCTATCCGAGGGGACATGGTTTTTTGCAGTGGAGGCCTTGACCCCTTTGGGACCCTGAAATATAGTTTCTGGGTCAGCAGCAGGGTTTTTATATAGAAATTTATGAGAATCTGGAACCCTGTAGTATCCGTCTGGCTTAACAGGAGCAGGGGTAAAGAGTCAGGAGACAGGCCGGACTCTGAAAATACATCTACAATATCTAGAACAGGTGGAATAGCAAGAGGTCTGTGCTGAGGCAGTAGAAGAAAGTCTCTGAGCCTTTTCTTAGATTCTGAATTATCTTGGCTCTCCCAGTGAAAATGCTCCCTCATGGTATGCAGGGTTTCCCAAAAAGAATAATCCTCAGGAGGAGAAGCTGAAGGAATAGATTCTTCAGCATCAGAATCCTCACAGGGAGGAAGAGAGTATCCCTGTTCTGAAGAGGAGTCAGAGGAAATGGAAACCTGATCAGAAGAATCATATTCTGTGTCTTGCCTAGGCCTCTTATCAGGAGGGGGATGGGAACCCCTGACAAAGTAATTAGGTCTTCGGCCATTTTAAGCATCTTTAAAGTGGAGGTTGGCTTAACATTTAACTGTGTAGGTCTAAAAACACCCTCAGAAGCCAATGCCTGCTCAGCGGCTCCGGACCCATCTGAGGGAATAATTTCTGAGTGTCCAATACCTTGAGTACCCAGAGGCCTAGTTGTCTCCACGTGGGAGTCGGAAGCGGCCTGGGGCTCTGAGGTAGCAGGTGTCAGGGGCTGCAAAAACGCCTCACTGAGAACCGGCGACTGGCCTTGCGGAGGCCTCGTCGTCGGTTTTGGACCTCGGATGCCTGTCCTTTTCCTTGCACTTTTTATAAACTCCAGTAGTCAGCTGTTCCGACAGCATTATATAATTAAACCTTTGGCCAAAGTAATAAAAAGCAAAATCGTACCGACACTTAATAGTGCGTTGGTTAAATCTAGCACAAAACCGACAGCTAGCAACGTCGTGGTCAGGGCCTAGGCAAGGAATACAGTAAGAATGAAAATCCTTATGAGGTATTTGCTTCCCACAAGAAATACAACTGTTAACATTTTCTGACATTGGTCTGGAGCAAGAAAAAAGTTTCCCCAATGGGGTACTTAGCTTTATTGAAGACTTTGGATCTGAAATTCAATTTCGAAAATCTCAGGAGTCGGCCAACCGGCACTTGCGAACTGCTTTTGCTTCGGGCACCGCGTGGCAAGAAAGACTGAAGAAAATGGCGTCAGCTGCATCTTTTATACCCCTGGCGCACTGACGTCAGGGAAGAGGCGACAGCAACCAACGCCAGACCAGGACTTTGGAATTCAGGCCGACTGCGGGTAGCCTGCCAGCAGGATAACCCAAGTGTAATGACTGCAACAGTGAAACACGATGAACATCATCAGTTGCTCCACAAGAGGCTGAGCAAAGTAGCCCTTGATTTGCTGGCACTGAAGAGATTCAGGGGAAACTACAGCTGCATTAGGAATTTAACAAAACTATAAGCCTTCGATTATATCCCCTGTTGCAGTATTGATTCCTGGAATTCCTGCTTGCAGAAGCCCAAACTCCAGCATTCCCCCACTTGGCCCAGCAGACTCCTTCACACTCAAACCAAGATGCTGGTGGTAAAAAGGAATAGTAGACGCTGCCACCTTCGGATTCTTTCTTATACTTGTTAGAAAAAAGAAGTTACGTCTTACCACAACATTCCATCTGTGTTGTTGATCTTCATCCATTCATCACTGATGGGTTTACCGGTTCTGTCCTTGGAACCAAGTTGGCCATATATCAAGCTCACACCAGCCAAAAACTCTCGAGCCAAGCTTTTAACCACTACACCCTTTTCCTTGTTACCTCAGATAGAGTTCGCCCCAACTTAGTAAAGCAGAGGCCATCTCTGAGCAAAAACCTTAATCCGGGAGATGGACCTTAAGTATCCTCAGATGCCTCTAGGAGGGGGAAGGAGGGTGGGACGTGATGAATGGATGAAGATCAATGAGACAGATGGAACATTATGATAAGATATAACTTCTTTATCTGATGTTGTTAATCTTCATTCCCATTCATCACTGATGGGACAGAGTCGCCCGCTACCTTATATCACTTGGGCGGCCCTTATGGAAGAACATTCCCAGACACCATTGAGCCAAAAGAATCTTTTCCCCTGGAGACCAGATCCAATTTGTAATGAGTGATAAATGTATGGGGAGAAGCCCATGTAGCTGCTGCACAGATGTCATCCATGGAAGCTCTAAAGTGGACCACCACAGAAGTTGACATTCATCTGGTGGAGTGAGCTCTGATGTTTGGCGGAGCAGACTCTTTCTTGGTGATAAATGAAATTTACACAGTCTCGAAGCCATTTAGAAAAGGTCACTTTAGGGACCGAGTTTCACATTTTTGGACCAGAGAAGGATATAAATAACTGGCCTGATTTACAGATTATTTTTGTCCTAAGTAAAATTTCAGTTGTCTGTGGACATCAAGTAAATGTAAACTCTCCCTTGTTCGAAAATTTAGGAAGGAACACTGGTAAGTCAATAGTCTGATTAATAGAGAACTCAGATTACTTTGGGAAGGAAGGAAGAAAGGGTTGGTCCGTAGAGATACTCTGTCCTTATGAAAAAATCAAAGGACGACCCTTCATGCAAAGGGCCTAGAGCTCAGAAACGCATCTGGCCGATGTCAGGGCCACCAGAGCTTTCCAAGATAGAAACTCGATGTCACAAGTGGCTGCTGGCTCAAAAGGAGGCTGTATCAAAGAATGTGAGACTAGTGTGAGACTCCATGGTTCTATGGGCTGCTTAACTGGAGGTCTGGAGTGATAGACTTTAAAAGATTTTGCTTAGGCAGTGTGAAATTAAGGAGGAGTCACCAAAACCATTACAAAAATTCAAAATGGCAGCTAAATGAACTCATAGTTGATGCTGTGGCACCCCTCCACAAAGAAGTTTGATAAGTACTGGAGTACAGCAGAGATCGGTGCAGAATATGGATCCAGTTCTCTACCTAGACCAAACAAAAAATCTTTAACATTGGTCAGCATATATTTTCCTGGTGGATGATTTATGCAAAGCCAGGAAAATGTCACGTACTGGAGAGGAAAGATTACAATGCCTGGCGATCATCGGAACTGGAGAAGCCAAGCTGTGAGCTTAAGTCTGGTCAAGTTCAGGTGGCTCAACCCTTGGGAGTGAGAAATCAGATCTGGAGTTGGATCCAAGATCCAAGTCTGCAAAGTAGATGAAGCTGAAGAAAGGGGAACCATACCAGCCGAAGCGGATATGGTGCTATGAGAATCACTTTGCTTTTCAACCACAGACCTTTCTTCACGAATTTAGGAATCAGAGGAATGGGAGGATAAGCATAAAGCAGCCCCGTGGGCCAATAGTGGATTACAGCGTCCTTTGGGGACTACCCCTGGGAGGGAATTAGGGCAAAGTAGTTGCATTTGTGGTTGGACGGGGAGGCGAATAGATCACAGCAAGGCTGGCCCCAACGGCTGAAAATCTTTGCCGCTATGTTGGGGTTGAGGGGCCACTTGTGAGGCAGGAGAATGTATTTGCTCAACTTGTCTGCAATCGCACTGGAATTCCCCGGGATATGCGTTGCTATCAGAAAATGGTTGGAAGTTATCGCCCATTGCCAAACTCTCAGGGCCTTTCGACATGGGGGTAGGACTTGGTTCCGCCTTGTTTGTTGATGTACCAAACTACCGATTGAACAGCAATTGTTCCCGAAGGTAGGGCAGACTTAAATGCTTGCAATGCCAAAAGCATTGCCCTCAATTCTAGAACGTTTATATGCAGATTGGCCCCTAAATCGGATCATAGCCTTGGACTGTCATTCCCTGAAAATGGCTCCCACCCCATCAGGGAAGCGTCTATGGTCACAATGGCGCTGGGCTGAGAGGAGTGGAAGGATCAGCTCCAAAGTTCTGTCTCTGGCTTCATCCACCAAAACAGGTCTTGCTTGCATCGATTTGTTATTCGAATCTGGAAGGTTAAAGGGTGGCAAACTTGATACCACTGGGTTAGCAAAAGCTACTGTAAGAGTCTCATGTGAAGCCTTGCAAGGGGTACTATTGATATTGATGCTGCCATTGACCCTAAGAGCTGCAGGACCTCTCGAGCTGAAACCATGTTGTGGCACAGTATCACTCGGAGCTGGATCCTTAGTCTTCGTAGCCTGTGATCTGGGAGCGAGATTAAGCAAGAATGGGTATTGAAATTCACCCCTATAAATGCCAAAGATTGGGTTGGAGTCAGTTTGGATTTCTCCCAGATTAGAGAGAATCCCAGAAGATTTGCCAGAGAGAGAGTTCAGCAAAATGTCCACCAAAATGTGAGGTAACAATCTTCTATGTGGAAAACTCCTTGGCAACCACCAGCTTAGCAACAAGATAAAAAGGATAGCCATGAACAGGAATCACAGCTATTTCCTTTCATACCTGTACACCAAAAAAGGACCATTCATTAATATTAAAGTTCAAGACAGCAATAGTCCCTTTCTAATAGATACTGAAGCAACATCAATGTTAAATGCTACAGTGGCCAAAAAACTCCCTTTGTCCCTCAACTAAGTGCAAGGAGTTGGAGAGTCAGGAGTCTCCTTAGACTACCCCAAGACGGTTTCAGTTCCCATTCAGTTGGGAACACTGACAGGCCAACATGCTTTTGTTGCTAGAACCTCTGCACCCTTAATCTTTTAAGGTAGGGATCTTCTCTAAGTTGCAATGTGCAATATTCTGTACACCAGATGGAATATATGTAAACGTTCTCAATGAGTATCTGGGGATACAGATGTGTGCTGTTGCAGGTGTTTTGTATAAGGAAATGCTCTTTTCTTTCCTTACTGACAGAGGACCTGTACAGCTATTACATGAAGAATTACTAAATACAGTTCCTTCACAGTTATGGACAACCCATGAAAATGAGGTAGGACTTGGAGATGCTACACCACTACAAATTACTTTAAAACCTCATCAGCCGCTGCCCCGTGATAGCACAATATCCTCTTTCTGCAGGAGCAGAAGCAGGAACTGAACCAGTTATTTCAGTATTGCTGCAACAAGGCATAATTATTCTTACTAGAAATCTTTGTAATGTACCCATTTTACCAGTAAAGAAACCTGGCAAAGACATTTACAGATTTGTCCAAGATCACAGAGCTGTGGATAAAGTAGTTGAGCCTCCCTTTCCTGGAGTACTCAACCCAGAAACTATTCTTAGCTCAATTCCCCCTTCTGCTACCACCTTTTCAGTTACTGATATTTCCTCAGTTTTCTTTTCTATCCCAACACACCTTGATAATCAGTATTTATTTGCATTTACATATAGGACAGCAATATACACGGACACGCTTAGCCCAAGGATATGTAGAATCACCCACCTTATTTTCAAGAAATGAAGCAGTAGTAACATAAAATAAGTTACTTTATGGGTCTGCCTTAGTACAGTACGTTGATGACCTTCTCATAGCATCTAATTATTTCGCCGTCAGAGTGACGCTGTTCTCTTGTTAACTAAACTAGCTGACTTGGGATTTAAAGTAAACAGATCTAAGCTGCGGCTTTGGCAACTTCAAGTCCAGTATTTAGGACATCTAATCTCTGAAAATGCAAGAGACATTTTAACCTCTCGCATTAAAGCTATAAAGACAGCACAGAGACCTAATACACTAAAACAACTTGGAACATTTCTTGGTTTAGCAGGCTACTGAAGACAGTGGATACACAACTATGCTAAAATAATTAAACCTTTACTAAAAATATTGGAAAAAAAAGCGCCGTCCCCTGAGCCCCTTCCATGGCAAAAATCCCATGAACAAGTTTTTACTTCTTTCAAATCCTCCAGCAGTAGGACTGTCACACTAAAGTGTTTGTTCTTTTCTGTTGTAAACGCAACAAGGCAGCATTCTGATTATTAGCACACAAAAGAAATAATGGCTTTAGACCAGTTGCTTATTCCAGTACAAGTCTTGATCCAGTAGCAGCCACACTTCCACTTTGCCTTACAGCTGTAGACAAAACTGCCTGAATAATTGATACGGCAACATCACTTACTCTGGGTCATGATACTTTCGTTACAGTTCCACATGCTGTTAATGCTTTTTTATTAAAGACTAAAGCACATTATCTTTTTGCCTCTAGACCTTCCAAATATGAGCTAGCTCTACTTGATCCTTCTTTGCAAATTATTAGATGCCCTCCCTTGAATCCAACCTCTCTTAGCCCTACTGCTCATGAACGTGAACTTCATGATAGCGTTTTTGTTAATGTGCTTCCTTCCTAGACCTGATCTCAGACATACTCCTCGGCAGAACCCCAACTTACTTTTGCTCATCAATAGATCAAGCATCAGAAGGGAAGACAGACAGACAACTGACAGCCGCTTTTGAAATGTGTAGTCGCGATCAAGTATTACTGAACAACTGCATGAAAATGTTTCTGCTCAAGTTGCTGAATTAGTAGCCATTATGAAGCTTGCAAGCTAGCATAGGGAAAGACTGTTAAGGTGTACAGTGACTCTAGATATGCTTGTGAAGTGGTTCATGATTTTGGAAAACTTTGGAGAGAGAGAGAGAGAGAGGTTATTTGACCTCTGTAGGGATGAAAATTAAAAATGTAGTTTGTGCAAATACATTAGATGCCCTGTTTCTCCCAAAGGAAATAGCCGTTGTTAAATGCGCTGCTCAAACGTTAAGATAGCTCATCTGAATCAGTGGGAAATACTTTTGCTGATAGATCAGCAAGGCAGACTGCTTTATTAAATCCTGTTCAGGCTTCTTTTTTGCAGTCTTTTCAAGTTGAAAGTGTGCCTATAACTTTGCAGAACGTGTAATCTTTTCAGAACCAAGCTGATGACTCTGAAAGGGCACAATGGATCTGTGACTGCTGCTGGTCATTCCCTGGACTCACTTTGGCACCATGATTTTGACTGAATGGTACACCCATTACACTTCAGAAGTTGTTCAGCATCTTGTGCAAACATGTAATAAACATCTTCAATTTAATGTTTCTAAATCTGTGACTGTTCCCACACAGCATATTAAAAAGTCGTGGGGACCTTTTTGTTGTAAACAGTGTAAATTACAGTTGTGTACACTTACCATAAATGTAGATGGTCGAGTGTATTCACTGTTGCAGTCATTACATTTGGGTTATCTGCTTGCAGTAGCCCTCAGTCGGCCTGATTAACAAATTCTTGGGTCCTGCGTCGGATGCTGTCCCTTCTTCCATGACGTCAGGTCGTCAGGGGTATAAAAACATGCAGCCGACGCCATTACATCAGTTTTTCTTGCCCTAGATGTCAGGTGCCCCCTAATGGGAAGCAATTAAATCTAAACTTACAAGGATATACCTCCAACAAAAAAGCAAATACACCAAAAAGCTTTTTGAGCATAGTAGAGGTATAGCCAAAAGAAGAAACGGGGCTGGAGGGAGGGTAACCAGGACTGCAACAGTGAATACACTCTAACATCTACATTTATAGTAAGTGTACACAACTGTACTACGTTCTAAGTGTTTCACTACTGCGGTCATTACATTTGGGTAGATTCCAAAAGCTAAGGTTGGGAGGAGGAATTTAAATAGAATTAGGACCAGCTATAAGGCCCTGCAAGACTGCAGCGGCAAAGCCAGCTCTGGATTTAGAGAAAATTGTCAAATGATAACGCTTGCTGAAAGTATGTATAGAACTCCAGGTAGCAGCTTCTAGGATGTCCCTGGCAGGGACGCCCATGAGAAAGGCTGTGGAAGTAGATGCAGCCCTGGTTGAATAAGGTCTGAAGCCCTGTGGGATAGGTTTTCCATGGTGCTTATAGCAGAAATGAATGCAGTGGCTTATCCATTTTGAAATAGCTTTCCCCTTTGTCCCTGCAGCAATGCCACCAGCAGTTGTTCAGATTTCCTTTGAGGTTTAGTCCGGTCTAAGTAAAATTAAGTTGGCTGTGCACATCTAAGGAGTGCAGTATCCATTCCCCTTTGTTCTGTGGGTTAGGAAAGAAGGTTGGCAAATGAATGGACTGATTAAGAGCCACACTGGATATCACCTTGGGCATGAAGGAGGGATTGGTTCTGAGGGGACACCCTGTCCGCATGAAAGATGATGAAAGGCTCCATTGCCATAAGGGCCTGTAATTCAGATACCCTTCTTGCAAAAGTGATTGCTAAAAGGAAAGCTGTTTTCCAGGAAAGGAATTTTAAATCTGCAGTAGCAGCTGGCTCGAAAAGAGGAAGAGTGAGTTTCTCCAAGAGAAAGTTAAGGTCCCAGGCTGTAGTTGGAGCTCTCCTGGGTGGCCTTAAATTTTTGGCTCCTCTGAGGAACTGCTTGAGCAGTGGATGAGAGAAGAGGGGAGGCTCTGTGCTGTAATGAGCTGAA
Source organism: Protopterus annectens (assembly GCF_019279795.1). Taxonomy (NCBI): domain Eukaryota; kingdom Metazoa; phylum Chordata; order Ceratodontiformes; family Protopteridae; genus Protopterus; species Protopterus annectens. Next base: position 624,299,912 of record NC_056749.1, read on the forward strand.
ATGGCTGAGGCATGAATTTTGATGGAGTTAAAGGACAATCCCTTATGAAGCACCTCAGTCAGGTATTGTAGAATCTGAGGTAAATTGGGCACTGCTGCGCTCATCCCTTGAGATTGATTCCAGGCACAAAATATTTTCCATTTTGCAGCATATAATTTTCTAGTACTAGGATATCATTTTAGAGGCAAGGAGGCCATCACTGATTTACTGAGAGATGGTCAGGGAGAGATTAGGTAATTAGCCAGGCTGCTAGGTTCAGGTTTTGCAGCTGAGGGTGCAGAATCTGGTTCTCCTGCTGAGACAGCAGGGAAGGAGTCTAAGGCAGGTGCCATGGTGCCAAGCGTGATACACTGCACGAGAGGGGGTACCAGTGTTGGCGTGGCCAGTCTGGTGCAATTAAAATCATCCTTGGCTTGTCCTGTTTGATCTTTAGTAGTACCTTGGAGAGCAGAGGCAGAGGAGGAAAGGCATAAACTGATAGTTTTTTCCAGCTGAAGGATAGAGCATCCACTTTTCAATCTATCTTGTGGGGAATCCTTGTGCAAAACTTGTCCAATTGATGGTTCTGGGGGGGGGGGGGGGCAAACAGGTCTATATCAGGGCTCCCCCACTTGCTTGTCAACATGTTGAAAATCCTTGGTTCCAGTTTCCACTCGTATGGGTCCACAAGTTTCTGCTTAGTCCATCTGCCAGTGTATTTAGTTTTCCTGTCAGGAATTGAGCGTGTAGATTCACTTGGTAGTTCAAGGCTGTGTTCCACAATGCCATGGCTAGTCTGCAGAGGGGGTAAGAATGTGTACTCCCCGCTTGTTTATGTACCACGACAGTGGTGTTGTCCATCTTTACCATTAGTTGTCCTGGAAGAATGTATTCCTTGAAGGCTGTCACAGCATTCTGTACAGCTAACATTTCCTTTTGATTTATGTGCAGGTGCATTTGACTTGGGTTCCATTTGCCCTGGATGCACTTACCTGCCAGATCAGCCACCCATGCATAGTCTGATACGTCTGGTTAAGGTTTGGGCAGCAGGGGTGGTGTGAAAGGTAGTCCCCTGTTTTGGTGGCAGGCTTCTGCCCACCAAAGGAACTCTAGGCGTAGGCGAGGTATGACAGGAATCATTGCTTCTAGATCCTGTGAATGTTGACACTATAGGCTTTTGAGATACCACTGTAGTTTCCTCATATGCAGCCTTGCAAATGGAATTAGAAGAATGCAGGAGGCCATGAACCCCAAGGCTTGCAGTATTTGCCTTGCAGATAGCTGGGTTTTTTTGGCCACCTGTTTGAAGTAGGTTGTCAAATGAATTTTTCTGGCATGAGGAAAGCCATCTGGGAAGTTGTATTCAAGCCTGCTCCCATGAATATAATTTGTTGACAGGGTACCAGGTGTGATTTCTTTTAGTTTATAGTGTACCCCAGACAAGTCAGCACCCTTGGAACAAAGGCCAGATGATTCAAAAGTATGTCCTGGCTTTCTGCCTGAATTAGACAATCATCCAGGTATGGGTATATTTGAATATTTCTTTGCCTGCAAAATGCAATGACTGGAGCCATGCACTTTGGGCACAGTAGATAAGCCAAAGGGCAGTGCAGAGAACTGATAGTGCATGTAGCCTGCTTTGAAGCGTAGGTATCTTCTGCAAGACTCCCTGATAGGGATGTGCAGGTAAGCTTCTTATAAGTCGTGTTGCCAACCATGCATCTTTGCCTAGCATAGGAAGCAGCTGGTGAAGAGTCAGCATTTTGAATTTTGGAATCACCAGAAAGGTGTTTAGGAGGAGAAAGGTCCAGGATAGGACGCCATGTACTGCCTTTTCTGGGTACCAAGAAAAGTCTCGACTAGAAACCTTGCCTTTTTTCCTATTCTAGTACCAACTGAATAGCCCCCATGCTTAAGAGAGAGAAAGTACAGTTTTGTACCTACCATAAATGTAGATGTCCGATAGGAATGCATCTGCAGTCCTTACAAATGGGTTGTCCTGTCGTCAGGCAGCCCATCGGTCGGCCGGATTCCAAAGTCTGGGTCTGGCCTCGGCTGGTGTCGCACTTCACCCGACGTCATAGCTGCAGTTATTCGGGTATAAAGGCATCAGCTGACGCCATTTTCCTCAGTGTTTCTTGCCCCAGATGCCAGGTGCCCTCTTGGAAGGCTAAATTTGGATAAATGCCAATGATTCCAAATAGTAGAGAGCAAACACAAAAAAAAGCATGTATGTACATATATACAAACAAATACACCATAATAGATCCCCCCCCAGCTAGCTATAAGATGGGCTAAAACCCTAGGAGTACCACTGAGGGAAGGGTGGGTAATCCTGACTGCAGATGCATTCCTATCTGACATCTACATTTATGGTAGGTACAAAACTGTACTATGTCCTTCAAGGATGCATCTGCAGTCCTTACAAATGGGTAGAATACCATAGCCAAACTAGGGGAGGAGGAAAAAAGAGATTATGGTGTAGTTAGGATCCCTTGCAAAACAGCAGTGGCAAAACCTGCTCGGGATCTAGAGTATAAAGGTAAATTATAATGCTTGGCAAATGTATGCACGGAGGTCCATGTAGCAGCCTCTATAATGTCCTTGGTAGCCACTCCTAGTAAGAAAGCTGTGGTAGTGGCTGTAGCCCTTGTAGAGTGAGGCCTGATGTTCTCTGGAGTTTTCTTTCCATGGTAGGAGTAACAAAATCTAATGCAATTTCCTATCCACTTGGAGATTGTCTGTTTTGAAATTGCTTTTCCTTCCCTTCCTGTTGCATATGCTACCAGTAGCTGGTCAGTTTTTCTATTGCCCTTGGTCCTGTCCAGGTAGTAGCGTAACTGTCTATGTACATCCAAGGTATGCAACAGTCTTTCTCCCCTGTTCTGTGGGTTGGGGAAGAATGTAGGTAGGTGGATAGCCTGATTTAAAGACACTCTGGATACCACCTTAGGCATAAATGTAGGATTTGTTCTCATGGACACTATCTTGATGGAAGATCAGGAAGGGTTGCACTGCCATTAATGCCTGTAGTTCAGATACCCTTCTTGCTGAAGTGATTGCCAGCAGGAAAGCAGTCTTCCATGATAAGTATTGTAATTCTGCTGTTGCTGCTGGTTCGAAAGGAGGAAGTGTCAATTTTTCTAGCACAAAGTTCAAGTCCCATGCTGGCAATGGTGGTTTCCTAGGAGGTTTTACATTTTCAATTCCTCTCAGAAACTGCCTGAGCAGAGGATGTGAGAAGACAGGAGGATCCAAGCTGTATTCTGCTGAAATAGCTGATGCATGTATCTTGATGGAAGAATAGGACAGGCCTGTGTGGAAGAGATCTGCCAAGTATTCCAGGATGTTGGCTATGTTTACCAGTGACACATCTTCTCCCTTTGCAGTACTCCAAATGAGATATCTTTTCCATTTTGCTGCATAATTTTTTCTTGTTGAGGGTCTGCGAGCCTCAAGGATAATGTCTTTAACCCTTTGGGATAAATTTGGGGTAATTGATCTTATGTAATGTTCCAGGCAGTCAGCTGCAGAGTTTTCAGGTTTGGATGCAGGATGTTGTAGTTGTTCTGTGTTAACAGCAATGGAACCAGGGGTAGTGTCCATATTTGTTGCCGAGACATGCTCCTTAGTAATGGGTACCAATGTTGCCTTGGCCAGTCTGGAGCTATCAGAATGATCCTTGGACGGTCCTCTTTGATCTTCAATAGCACCTTGTGCATCAAAGGAAGAGGTGGGAATGCATATGCTGTCAGGTTTTTTCAACTGAAAGAAAGGGAGTCCACCTTCCAAGCAAGTGGGTGGTACGTCCTTGTGCAGAATTTCTTTAGCTGGTGATTGCGTGGGGATGCAAATAAGTCTATTTCTGGGAGTCCCCATTTTCTTGTAATGGCTTTGAAGATGTCCGGATGCAGCATCCATTCGTGGGCATCCGTGGTAGTCCTGCTTAATATGTCTGCTAGAATGTTTTCTTTTCCTGGTACAAAAATTGCTTGTAACTGAATGTTGTAGCTCAGAGTCACATTCCATAGGTCCAGTGCCATCCGGCATAGAGGGTACGAATGTGTGCCTCCCTGTTTGTTGATGTACCACATAACTGTGGTGTTGTCTGTCCTTATCATCAATTGACCTTCTCGGAGAAATGGTCTGAATGTCTGGATTGCCAATTTCACTGCCAGCATTTCCTTTAGATTTATGTGCAGGTGCAGCTGGTCTTGAGTCCATAAGCCTTGTATGCACTTGTCCAGCATGTGGGCCCCCCAACCGAGGTCTGAGGCGTCCGTCTTGATGGTTTGGCTTGGTTGAATGCTGTAGAAGGGCAGTCCTGTGTTTGATTGACAGGCCTGAGCCCACCATAGGAATTCTTGCTTCAGGCATGGGATTATTGGAATTTTGGTTTCTAGGCTGTGCTTGTGTTGAGACCATAAATTCTTTAGGTACCACTGTAGCTTTCTCATATGCAGTCTGGCATGAGGGACCAGTATTATGCAGGATGCCATGAAGCCCAGGGCTTGCAGTACTTTTCTTGCTGTTAGATGGTTCTGCTTTGTTAATGCCAAGAAGTAGAGAGGTAGTTGCTCTTGCTTTTCTACTGTTAGGAATGCCATTTGCTTTGATGTGTCCAGCTCTGCACCCAAAAAAGTTATTCTTTGGGATGGTATCAGCCTTGACTTTTTTATATTGACTGTATATCCCAGGGCTTGTAGCAGGTAAATGACTCTTTGTAAGTCTTCTGTTAGCTTGTTTTTGTTGTCCGCTTGTATCAGGCAGTCGTCCAGGTAGGGGTAAATTTGGATTCCCTGAAGCCTGCAATGAGCAATTACTGATGCCAGGCATTTCGTGAATACTCTGGGCGCAGTAGATAAGCCAAAGGGCAATGCTGAGAATTGATAATGCTCTGATCCTGCAAGAAATCTGAGGTATCTTCTGCAATTTGGTCGTATGGGGACGTGCAGGTATGCCTCCTTGAGATCTAGAGTTACCAGCCAAGACTCCTTGCCCAGCATGGGAAGAAGCTGCTGTAGAGTCAGCATTTTGAATTTTGGAACAATGAGGAATGTGTTTAAAGCGGACAGGTCGAGAATAGGCCTCCATTTGCTCTCTTTTCTTGGTACCAGGAAGAGTCTGGAGTAAAATCCCTTGCCTTGCTCCATAGATGGTACCTTTTCCACAGCTCTCATCCTTAATAATGGAGATATTTGTTTTAGAGCTTCTGCCTTTTGATTTGGAGGTAGGTTTGGCATTCCTCTCTTCCCTGGTAGAGTATGGAAGTGAAACCTGTAGCCTTGGTCTACTGTTTGTAAAATCCACTTGTCTCTTGTGATGTAATGCCAGTTTATTGAAAATAAGGCTAGCTTCCCGCCTAAGGGTGCTTCTAGTTGTTCCCTGGTAGGCGGTGCCAGTGCCAAGTCACTGTGATTGCCCTGTAGTTGTGATGGTGGCTGTGTCTGTGGCTGTACTTCGCTGGTTGTTACCCTGCCACTGGCGTCCCCTGTAGGCACCCCTGGATTGGTTTCTGCCTCTTGAACGCCTATTCCTGCCTCTCTGAGTTCTGGAGGAGTCTGGAAAGGACCAATTCTTGGAGGGCCAATTTCTGCTAAACCTTGGCGGTTGGACCTGTAAGAAATCTTTAACTGTTTGGACAGATTTTGCCTTCTCTTCCATCTTCTTCAGCACCTGTTGTGCAGGAGAGCCAAACAAATTGATCTTATCCATAGGAGCATCTAATAGTTTGGACTTGACATGGTCTGGCAAGGCCTGCTCTTTTAACCATGCATGCCTTCTGATAACTGTGCCAGTCATGGCTGATCTAAAGGAAGCCTCCAGTGCATCATAGCCGCATTTTAAAGAATGGTTATTGACTTGCTGAATGTTATGTACCATTTCCTGAACAGATTTTTTGTCTAATGCTTCATCAGAGGACAGTTTTTTGGTTAACTGGTCTAGCATAAATTCTTGATACTGGATCATGTGAAATTGACAGTTCAAGGCCCTAGCTGAAAGAGTAGCAGAAGTGTAAACTTTTTTACCCCATCTCTCTAAGGATCTGGATTCCCTTTCAGAGGGGAGGGGATTTTTAGCAGAGGTAGCTGCTACAGCCTTAGGCCCTTGGGAGATAGTCTCTGGATCTGCAAAAGGAGCCTTATACAAATGGCAATGCGTGTCCGGGACCCTGTAGTATCTATCAGGCTTAGCAGGGGCCGGAGGTAGAGAATCAGGAGCAGTACAAGCATCATTAAATGCATCATCTACAACAGAAAGAACTGGAGGAATGGCTAAAGGCCTATGTTGTGGTAAATGCAGAAAGGTTCTAAGCCTTTTTCTGGAGTCTGAAAAATCCTGGCCCTGCCACTGAAATTGTTCCCTCATAGCATGCAAGGTTTCCCCAAAGGAAAATTCCTCAGGCGGAGAGGCAGAAGGGATGGACTCTTCAGCATCAGAGTCTTCATAAGGGGAGAAAGGAGCCTCTGGAGGGTCTGTATCATTTGAATCATCAGAGGATTCATCTGTGAAAATAGGCTGAGGGGGCTCTGCTCTAGGCCTCTTCTCTGGAGGAGGCTGAGAGGCCCTGTCTGGATGAGGTTGGGATCCCCGGATTAAAGAAATGAGATCCTCTGCTAAACTAAGCATTTGAGAACTAGAGCTAGGCCTGTGAGAGGGGGGCTTAGCAGGCACAGTTTTAGTAGTCTTAGCTGCTTTAGCCCTGGCAAAGGCCTTAATGGACATGGCTGCAGGTGGCCTAGCAGCTCCACGTGCAGGGGTTGAAATATCCAAGGGAATAGTGTCAGATAGTTCCTGAGAAACTGCAACAGCAGGTGGGATTTCAGAGGCCGACTCCACCAGGTTGGAAGAGGCCTCGGTAGAAGGCAAGTTTTCGGCTGAAGGAAGAACCGCTTGCTCGGTTTCAGCCGAAACCGAGACACTCGCGGTTGGCTTAACCGCGGTTTCGGCCGAAATCGCGGACCGCAAGTGTCGGTCCTTTTCCTTGCGTTTTTTAGACATTTGCGTAGTCGGAGGGTCCGACGGCATAATATAAGCGAAATCGGAGCCGAAAAACTCCTCAGCAAATTCAGACCAACGTCTAAGCGTCCGCCGGTTAAAAGAAGCACAGGCTAGACAAGCTACTACGTCATGGTCTGGGCCTAAACAGGGTAAGCAGTAAGAGTGGAAATCTTTATGAGGTATTTGTTTCCCACAAGTTAAACAGTTATTCACTTTTTCTGACATCGGCAGAGGCAAGAAAGAGTCCCCAACGGGGTACTTAGCTTTTTAGAAGTCTTCGAAGTAGTATTCAGTAGTAGTAATCTCTGGTTCTGACCGACCGGCACTTGCGAACAGCTTCTGCTTCGGGCGCCACGCGGCAAGAAAGACTGAGGAAAATGGCGTCGGCTGATGCCTTTATACCCGAATAACTGCAGCTATGACGTCAGGTGAAGTGCGACACCAGCCGAGGCCAGACCCAGACTTTGGAATCCGGCCGACCGATGGGCTGCCTGACAACAGGACAACCCATTTGTAAGGACTGCAGATGCATCCTTGAAGGACATCCTGATTTTGGGCCTCTGCCCACTAATTTGGGGGTAGATCTGGCCACCCGCTTGGAGTTGGTAACATGTGGAAGTGGAATCTGTATCCTTGGGACACTATATTTAAAACCCATTTGTCCTGGGTAATGATGAGTTCCCAGTTTTTGGCTTGCAGACCAATCTTTCCGCCTAAGAGCATTCAGTTGGGAAGTGCTTGGATGTTTTAAAAGCAAGTCATTGAGATAGTTTTCCATAAGGGGTAGTCTTACTACTCCCAGATTTGGATGCAGAAATCCCCCACTGCTTAGTCTTGCGAGTCCCCTGGGACTGAAATCTGGTGTTTCTGCTGTGTCTGGGTTTGGCTTGAGAAGACCTGGAAAGGACCAATTCTTAGAGGGCCAATGCCTACTAAATCTACGAGGCTGAACTTGTAAGACATCTTTAACAGTTTGCATAGATTTAACTTTATCTTCCATCTTTTTAATAACTTCTTCAGCTTTGTTGCCAAACAGGCGGTCCTGATTTAAGGCAGCATCAAACAGTTTAGCTTTAACATGATCAGGCAAAGATTGCTCCTTAAGCCAAGCATGCCTTCTGAGCACAGACCCAGTATCAGCAGCCCTGCAAGAGGCCTCTAATGAATCAAATCCACATTGCAAAGTATGTTTACCAACCTGTTCAGCAGAATGCATTAAATCCTGCAATTCTTTATTTTCACCACAGTCAGGAATCATCATTTTCTGTTGAAGCATCCCAATAACATGTTGTTGATACTTTAACATATGAAACTGGCAATTTAAAGCCATAATGACCAAGGTTACAGAAGTATAAACCTGCTTACCCCATCTATCCAGCGCCCTGGAATCCCCATCAGAAGGGATAGGACTTTTAGCAGTAGGAGCCTTAATGCCCTTGGGTCCCTGTGAAATGGTCTCTGGATCCGCAATAAGATTTTTAAAAAGAAACTTGTGTGAATCAGTCACCCTGTAATACCGGTCAGGTGTTCTGGGAGCAGGAAGCAAAGAATCAGGGGCCAAAACTAGATTCCGAAAAGGCATCATCAACAAGGTCTAGTACAGGAAGGTACAGCTAAAGGCCTATGCTGAGGCAGGAGTAAGAAATCCCTAAGCCTCTTTTCTGAACCAAAAATTCTGGCTTTCCCAGTGGAAATGCTCCCTTAGAGTATGTAAGGTTTCACCAAAAGAAAAATCCTCTGGAGGGGAAGCAGGGGGAATAGAGTCCTCTGCATCAGAATCCTCATAAGTGGAGAAGGGCAAATCATCAGAAGAATCAGAAAAATCAGAATCCTGGTCAGAAGATTCAAGCAACTTCAGTCCTAGGTCTCTTAGAAAGGGGAGGTTGGCTTCCCCTGATTTAAGTTATAAGATCTTCAGCCGTTCTTACCATTTGTTTTTTAGGCATAGAGGCCTGAGCATGCGGCCTGGGCGTTGGGTTTCTTAGGCATGGCTCGAGACTTGGGCCTAAATGAAGGAGGAGGCGTCTGTTTAATATGCAAGGCCGTAGACCTGAATACACCCCTCAGAAGCCGGTGCCTACACAGCAGCTCTGGACCCATCCAAGGTAGTGACATCCGCAGGTTCCACAGTTGAAGCATCTCGCGGCATACCAGACTCCAAATGGGTCTCAGTAGAGGCCTGCGAATCAGAAGTAGCGGATATCAGGGGCTGCAAAAGCGCCTCACTGAGTACCGGTGAACTGACGACTGGCTTAAGAGAAGCGTCGTCGGCAGCTTTAGACCTATCCAGCCTGTCTTTACCTTTGCATTTTTTCGGAATCCCAGTAGTCGGATGGCTAACCGACACTTCTGGATAATTAAACCAAGAACCGAAATATTTAGAGGTGAAAATATACAGAAGGATAGTGCGTTGATTAAATAAAGCAAAAAACCGAGAGCAAGGTACGTCGTGGTCACGGCCCAGGCAAGGAACACAGTATGAATGAAAATCTTTGACAGGTATTTGCTTTCCACAAATAATGCAATTATTAACTTTTGCTGACATCGATAAGGAGCAAGAAAAAGTTTCTCCAACAGGGTACTTAACGGTTCTGAAACTCAAAAACGAAAATTTCAGAAGTCGCACAACCGGCACTTGCGAACTGCTTCTGCTTCGGGCACCGCACAAGAAAGACTGATGTAATGGCGTCGGCTGCATGTTTTATACCCGACAACCTGACGTCATGGAAGGGACAGCATCCGATGCAGGACCCAAGACTTTGTTAAATCAGGCTAACTGAGGGCTACTGCAAGCAGATAACCCAAATGTAATGACTGCAACAGTGAAACACGAAGAACATCTTCATAGAATTACCAATGGGTGCAAGGTTTAAGTATGTACTAGTTTTTATAGAATTTTTCTCTGGTTAGGTAAAAGCATACCTCTGCATCAAAAACGATGCGGCCTCAGTGACAAGAAGATTTTGCACGAGTATATACTCTGTTTTGGAGTATCATGTTGTATTCAGTGAAACAGATGTACTTATTTTAGGAGTCAGATTATTCAACAAATTTGTAAAGTTCTAAATATTCAGATGCAGTATCAATGTCCTCAGACACAATGTATCACAGACCTCAGGCTTTAGGCAAGATAGAAAGAATGAATCAAACTCTGAAAACCAAGCGAGTAAAACGTACTGCAGAAACAGGTTTAAAATGGCCAGAAGCTTTACCCTTAGTTTTATTTATTTACTATCCGCAGTGCAATCAGTGAACCTAGAAAGCTGTCCCCTCATGAAATCCTCAGATGCCCTGTGATGAGGACAGCCACATCCAAACCCGCAAAACTTGATCTGCAGGTAGTTGCTGAAACAATACTTACTAATTTGTAAGCAACTTCTGCTCTGCAACATCTTCATTCGCAGGTAATCTCTACCCTGCTCCAGCCGGATCTTGACGCAACAAACACGATGTCAACTCAGGAGACTGTTTATTCGTTCCTTCTCCAGACTACATACCCTCCAACCTCGATGGAAAAGCCCATTCCTGGTGCTCATCATAGCGACAGCTGTTAGTCTAGAAGGGTTTCCAACATGGATCCATATCTCCCACATTTAAAAAGCAGTCCCAAATGAGGTAAGCCTACTCAACCTACCCTCTGCAGCCTTGTCTGATGATGAACCAGTTTCCTCTCGTACCAGAAGAAAAAAAGAGAGCCTGGGAATAGAACAGATGACCAATACCGTGAGGACATCAGAAGAGGACATTTTCCCCAAGTCAGGCAACCAACTGCTGCTCATGGGAGCTAAACTACAACAGCAAACTTTACAGTGTGTGTTTGAAGTACAGCAGTGAGTTATTCATTGCAAAACAAATTTGTGCCTGGACATTTTTGAAAATTCACTCTACCCAGCTAGACATTCATGTCTGATTATTGCCACGATGACTACAATTGTTATTTTTGTTCTATTACATTTCATGATCCCTGTTGAAACTGTAAATACTGTTCAATTTAACAGAAAAAAAAACTGATAAAATCTAGTCGGAAATCAGCAGACTAACATCCAAATTTCAATACATTTCATGCCACTTTGAATACATATGCTAGGACTCTAAATGTTAATAACAATTGGGTATGTGCCCACATACCTACTGCCTATGATGGAGGTAGCCCACCGTTTCCAGTACCTGTAAAGGACAGCTTTTCATCAGTGGTACTAAGTAAAAAATGCTTTGTGTCATATCACATGGTTTAATAAAACTGCTGCACTTAGACTTTCAAGTGTTATACTTGATATGTGACACAATGGGACTGTGGAGGTTGGACTGAGCAAATGTAATATCACCCAAAGAATGTATAGTGGAAGCGTAGTATGAGGTATGGTCATGCTGAAAGACTTACATTATTTGTGGCAGTCTAGCATAGCCCTAGCTGCCAGCAAATAGTTCAAGGTGTTATATTGGGAGAGGTCTTCCAGCAATTTGACATGTAGATGCCCTGCCCAGTGGTAAAATTTATAATATACAAGACACTCAGACGGTAAAAACCTGACTGGAAAGGTTGAAGCTTCACAGATTTATCATGACTTAGAACAAGCAGCTTTTAAAGGATTCTCACAGGGACCTTGGAGATGATGTTATTTCAGGAGGCTTGCACATTACCTGCTTATGGGACTGTAAAATCAATTTGAGAGTTGAGAAAGCTCTCTAAGCTATTAGAAGTGTTAAGCAACAATGTTTGAAACTGTTAATTTGATTATTCTAGAGCGGAGTGCCATACGTGCACTAGTACTCCAAAACTGAATGGCACTTGATTTTGTATCTGCATCAAAGGAAGTACTTGCAAGCTCATGCATAAGGAATGCCGTTAGTTTTTTCCCAGTAACGATCACACAATACTCAGTCATTTGGAAAGCATCCAAAAGGTGTCTGAACTGTCAGATACCAAAACGGACAGTTAACAATGGGCTTGGCTAACCAATTTGTTTTCAGGACAGGGAGGTAGTTTGTTGAAATTTATTATTTTTACTGCTATCATTATTATTATTATCGCTTTTATTCTTATGTAAAACTTTAATGACCAAACTTACTGCATCTCGATCACACCCACTGTTACAGAATTTGCATGTTAGTGATTCTGAAAAAGTGTCATTTACAGATAGCGCCAATGAAAGTGAAATAGCAAGTGAAAATGAAGAATTATTTTTTGAAGGTTTTGGAGTAATGTATGACAATATATTTAAAGTGCAAAAGATGTTTTATTACAAAAGAGTGTGATGCTTTCTCAGCATCAAAGGAGGGATTGTAAAGGGTTAAAATGAAATCACGTGTCCTAGAAGGTTAGTGTATGTGTTTGCAACAGCAATAAGCACAAACATGGAGAAGTACAGAATGTTAAGTTTCACTTCCTGAGACTGAGGCAGCATTCTTTCTAAATTTCATGGTAAAAAGAAACTTATTCCATACTAAGCTAAAAATGCAGATAAGAAATTGCAGATCTTTTTTTACTAAAATTGATGTATTTCTATTAGATATTTAGTAATGATGTGAAGAATAAACTGTATTATGAACTGTATTAGTTAACATTTTTTACTGGATGCTAGCAGTGGTATGACTGACAAAGTTTAGTACTTTGTTAAAGTTTTCATACAAGATCTTGAATTCTTTTGTTCAGGGAGACATGGACTTCCTGAGTACCATCTCCCACACGTGTTTGTTATTTCCTTTAATAAAATATAGTTTAATCTACCAATAACTAAAGTTTATTTTATTATGGTTAAACCAGAACTCTAATGAGCAGCAAACAATTATCGGAGATGATGATGATGGAAGGGAATTATGGGTATGGGGAAGGACCTAAGCTTTGGATCCTAAGAGTGGCCAAAGGTGGCTATGCGGTCAGCTCCAAAGATCTATCCTTTGAGGAACAGACAGAAGAGACATCAGATCACTGGATATACTTAAAATCTACAATTATGCTATGCTTCTAACAACTCTATTACATTTATCCTAATATCCAGTATTGCAATACTGACTCTCTGGAAGACTCCTAGACCCCATGGACAGCAGAGTGGTTGGCTCAGAGGATAGGCACAGGATAAAAAGGTCAAACAGAACAGCAACAGCACAGCATGACCTGGAAGTCCTGCTTTGTTACAGTGTTTGGAAAAGGTGCATACAAAAAATCAAGTTGCTTGCTCCCAAGATGGACGGCATGCTAAACCCTCTCAAGAAGGCAGTGGTAGCTGTACTGGCCCTTGAAGAAGGTGATCCAATATTGTCCAGAACTGCCTTCACATGGAAGAAGCAAAAAGCAGATGCAACATGCTAACTATTTTGATATGGACCCTTTGCTAACTGGTTTACCCTCCCTGGCCTTTGCAAACACGACTGATCGATTTCCTCGTACGCTTTGTTCTATTCAAGTAAAATCTTAGTTACCTACGTATTATCTACTGTACAATTCTTTCCCTTATTCTGGGAAGACAGAAGAAAAAATATATAAAAACAAGGAAAAAAGGCTCTCTACACAAAGGCCTGTAGCTTTGAAATGCTTCTAACACCCTCGTGCAGCCAGCAATGCAGTTTTCAAAGACAAACATTTGAAGGATAAACAGCACCTGACTCAAAAAAGTGCAAAGTGAGTGTTTCCGATACACATTTTAGGTCCCATTTTGGAATTACTTTCTTTTCTTCACTGTATCAAAAGTGATGCTTGTTTATAGAGCTCCTTAACTATCAAAGAGCTGGGGATTCACCGACAGATGCACTCAAGATGGTTGAGATCTGAAACTTACAGTGAGGCATCTGATAGGTGAAAACCTGTAACATATGCAGAATTTGGGTCCTGATCTCTGCTAAGGCACACCAAATTAAACCTTTTCCATTTGGCTAAGCATGACTTCCCTGCAACATGTTTTCTAGCCCCAAATCAAGATACACAGCATGTTACTCGCAAAATACAACTGGGCTAGACTAGACATAATTTTATTTCACAGTAACACACGCATTTAATTGAAAGTTTCAACACATCCAATAACAATTTCAGATCACGTTCCAATAAAAGCCAATATAAAAAAATGTGGGTTAATGAAGTAAAAATAAGACAATGACACTACCCCCACCTATAGGAGAATGGAAAAATAGAAATTTCTTCTGAAGTTATATCTAGTGAGTGGGATACAATGAAACCAGAGTTTACAAATAGGGTATAAATTAAAAAAAGCGCTACAGTTATGCAACAGATTTAGAGGGGCTGACAAAAGCTAAATTATTGCAGAACAAGGGGAATCTCACATAAGAGGTAAAACTGCAGAGGGCTAAAGAGAAAATAAGGGAGCATCTGGATAATATTCAGTTTTTGAAAGACTGCTAAGCAACTTTTTTTTTTTTTTGGATAATTCTAGAGCACAAAAATGTTTACACCAATGACTTAGTCAACAGAAAGTAGAAAGGGTTGTTGCCAAACTTAAGGAGCCTATATAACAAGAAAATTAACCACAGATCCTGCAGAGGTATCAGAGATATTGTGGAAAAGTTAAGAAAATGTGTATAAAGCAGAGAAGTATGGAAATCAATAAAGAGTACAAATGGAAATATTTAAGGAAAACCTAGGTATGCTAAGGTTAGAGGTAGATGTGGTTCAACAATTAACAGTTAAGGTAACAGAAGAGGAAAAAAACGGTGAAGTATAATCAATCAGTATAAAAGTCTCTAGAAATAGATAACATTCCTGTGGAAATTTGTCAGCTAGGAGGAAAGAAAGTGATAAGATCTGAAAGGTTGCAACAGTACATTAAAAGGAGAAGGGAGAGTGCCAACATCTTGGAAGAAAGCTGGGATGACTGTAATAACTAAAGATAATAAAGACCCATAAGACCTGCCTTCATATATGCCCATTTCAATTTTAAATTGAAGATTAAAGTGTTTATGTCGATAATAGCTAAAAATAATGGCAAAGGTATTTCCAAACTTGACAGATACAGATCAATGTGGATTTGTGAAAGGGAAACAAACATTTGACAATATTAACAGAGGGAACACCACCACTGTTGGTGGGTCTTGACTCAAGAGAAAAAAAAGCAACAGACTAAGCTGGGATTTTAGAAGTAGGGCAATGGAAGCATATGCATTCCCTGATACACAATTAGCGTTAATTAGGAAGATATGGGAGAGATCAGAAGCAAAAACTTGTGGGAGGGTTCCTCTAATGATTCGTTCTGTCTGACCAGAGGAATGAGGCAGGGGTGTCCTCTTTACTCTTTGTTACTGCTTTATATTTAAAGCCACAGGCAAACGAAATAAAGGACTCAAATTCAAAGATACAGTTAGTATGGCAATCAAGAAAAGTTGGCTTTATTTACAAATTATGTTCTTTTGTACCTGATAAAAATCAGAAAAGACTCATCATTGTGGAACATTTTGAGACGCAGTTTCAAGTCTTTTTGGGATATAAAATTAACACATGAACTGGTTCAGCAATACCCATATTTATGGGGATAAGATGCGGTATTTTTCAAGACTGGATTACATAGTCTTCGGTTATAGCAGCCAAAGATATGTGGGAAGAGACTAATCAAACATATAATACAAAACTTTTAGTTATGCACTCACCATAACTTTAGATGTTTGGGATCCATCTCGCCTACATTCTGACTGATGGGTTCGGAGCCGATCCTCGGCTCCGACTCGGCACGCTTATGCCAAAGAGCGAAGTCTCTTATTGGCTGAGCTTACTATATCCCAGGATGCACCACTACCAGTCCCCCAGATCTAGTTTGTCCGCATACATGCACACACGCATGCACTGCTTATATAACATTGACAGATGAAACAAGATAAAAAACAGTAGAACTCAAACCGTTCAATCTCTTCTGATCTCCAAGGCAGGGGGAAGGAGGGTGGGTTATTAGGAATGTAGGCGAGATGGATCCCAAACATCTGAAGTTATGGTGAGTACATAACTAAAAGATGTTATGTGATCCTATCTCGCCTACATTCTGACTGATGGGACAGCGTCCCTAGCACCTAAATCCTGGGTGGCTCACTGGAAAACACTCCTGAGTACCGTGGAACCAAATGATGCTCGTCCTTTAGATGCCACATCCAATTTATAGTGGGAAATGAAAGTGTGCGGGTTGGACCAAGTAGCCGCAGCACAAATCTCAGAAATAGCGAGCTTGGAATGGAATGCAATAGAGGTAGCCATAGCTCTAGTAGAGTGAGCTTTGACAGATGTTGTAAGTTGTTTATTTGAAGAGGAATAAGCTTGAGTTATGCAATCTCTGATCCATTTGGCAATAGTAGCTTTAGTGATGGTTTTACCCAGTTTATTATCTGAAAAGGACACAAACAATTGATCTGTTTTCCAAATTTGTTGAGTCCTATCTAGATAGAAGCGCAATTGCCTGTGAACATCCAATGTATGGAAGGTGTATTCCGCTTTGTTTGAAAATTTTGGAAAGAAAACTGGTAGCTCTAAAGATTGTTGGAGACAGAGATTAGAGCAAACTTTTGGGACAAAAGATGGATTAGGTCTAAGTGATACTCTATCCTTGTGAAAAATCAAGTACGGTGGTTTGATAGATAGGGCTTGAAGTTCTGAAACTCTTCTTGCAGAGGTAATTGCAATTAAGAAGGCAGTTTTCCAAGACAGATATTTCAACTCACATGTAGCAGCCGGTTCAAAGGGGAAGATGTTAAGGCACAGTACCAAATCAAGATCCCACGGAGGCGAGAGGATGAAAACTGGGGTCTTAAAAGCACAGCACCTTTCATGAAAGTTTTACATAATCTGCTGCTCATCAACGGTGGGTCTATGGAATCGTGAAATTTGGAGATAGCTGCTAGTTGGACTTTAATAGTAGAGACTGAAGATCCTTGATTAAACAAGGATGTTAAAAATTTCAAGACTTCTGGTATCGGGGCAGTAATAGGGCCTAAGCCTCTGAGTTGAGCCCCGATAGCAAACCTCTTCCACTTACTGTGATACAATTTCTTAGTGGTGGGTTTGTGGGCTGAAGATAAAATGTGAATAACTTCCGGGTCCAAGGTGTGATTTCTGACTAAAGTCGGAAGTGGAGGAGCCAAGCTGTTAATTTCAAAGTGTGAAGGGACTGGTGCTGTTGTCCCGACTGATGAACCAGAAGGTCCGGAGTTAGATCCAAGAACCAAGGACAGTCCAGAGTATATTTCTGTAGGTAGGGGAACCATACCTGACGAGGCCAGTACGGAGCAATTAGAATCATTGTGGACCCCAATTGGGAAGCTTTCTGGATGACTTTGGGAGGAGTGGAATCGGAGGAAAGCATAAAGCAGTCCTGTTGGCCAAGGTTGGACTAGAGCATCCGTAGCTGCCTCCCTTGACGCTGGGTCAAGGAAAAGAACCTTTGTGTTTGTGGTGTTGCAAACAGGTCGCAGCACGGAATCCCCATCTTTTGAAAATCTGAGCTGCTACTGTTTAGTTCAGAGACCACTCGTGAGGAGAGAGAATAGTCCTGCTCAGTCTGTCTGCCAATACATTGGATTTTCCTGGAATGTGGGTCGCTACCAGGAAGCGCTTGGTAGCCACTGCCCATTCCCACACCCTCATGGCCTCTCTGCAAAGGGGGTAAGATCTGGTCCCTCCTTGTTTGTTTAGATACCAGACCACCGACATGTTGTCTGTGTGGATGGCGATAATGCCTTGAGGGAGAAACTTGTGGAGGGCTTGTAGGGACAGAAGTACAGCCCTCATTTCCAACACATTGATATGGAGAAATGTTTAGTTTGGAAGCCAAGAACCCTGAACTGACCTGCCCAGACAATGCCCCCCACCCGTCTGGGAGGCATCCGTTGTCAAGGTGGCCACCGGAGGGGTATAACAAAGGGTCTTCCCTGATTCAGATTGGATGGCAGAAGCCACCAGCGGAGGTCCCATTTGCGTTTCTGTAATCAGTATGTGATGATTGAGGGGGAGATCCTGAAAAGACCATTGTGTCGATAACAGCCACTGGAGAATCCTCATGTGCAAGCTTGCCAGAGGAACTAGGAGAACCGTGGCAGACATTGAACCTAAAAGTTGCAGGACCATCCTGGCTGGGGCTTTGGATCTTAGAAGCAGGGCTCGGACTTGATCTTGTAATGTTTGTATCCTTTCGGTAGGAAGGAAGATTCGCATTAATTTTGAGTCTATCTCTGCTCCTATGAATCTTATGCGCTGAGAAGGCAGCAAGACAGACTTTGACCAGTTGAATGTAATTCCCAGGGAAGCACCCAGGGAGATGGTGGCTTGTAGGTTCTCTAGTAGTAGATGCCTGGTGGTGGCAGTCAGGAGCCAGTCGTCCAGATAGGGAAACACTTGGAATCAGAGACTCCTCAGGTGAGCAGTCACTACTGCCAAACACTTGGTGAACACCCTGGGGGCTGTGGTGAGACCAAAGGGCAGTGCACAAAATTGGAAATGACTATCTCCCAGGCTGAAGCGCAGATACCTCCTGGACGCCTGATGTATCGGTATGTGATAATAGGCGTCCTTGAGATCTATGGAGCACATCCAAACATCTTTCTCCAACAATGGGAGAATGGATTGTAAAGTGACCATTCGGAATTTGGACTTCATGACGGACTGGTTTAGTTTGTTGAGATCCAAAATGGGTCTCAGGTCTCAGGTCCCCTGTCTTTTTTGGCACTAAAAAGAACCTTGAGTAATTTCCGGATCCGATCTGGTCTGTGGGGACCGGTTGGATGACTCCTTTTTCTAGCAGCTTTGAAGCTTCTACGGCTGCAATTTCCCTTTGACTGGGTGGTGGGTCCGGGATTTTTTTGGACGGTGGGGGTGGGTGTGTGAAGGGAATGGTGTAACCTCCGGCAATAATCCGAAGCACCCATCTGTCCTGAGTAATAGACTCCCAGGCTTTTAGGTGCTTGGCAAAACGGCACCCGACTGGCTCCGGAGCAGCACAGCCGGGCAATCCATCATGGAGTGTGGGAGGCTGAAGAGCCACGAAAGGACTCGCGGTCTCCAGTGTTGCGGGGGCCTCTGCCGCCTCTGGGACGGCGTCTCCCAGAAAAATTTCCCGTCCTCTGCCTCTGGAAGGGGAATCTTCCTGCTGTTGAGGAAAGAATTTCTGTGATTTGGAACCACATCTTCCCTCCTCTTTAGCCTTGGGATAAGGCCGAAGGGAGTGGAATATCGTGCTCCTACGGCAGATAAAGTCTTTCCCTCCTGCTCACAGCGGTAAGAGTGTCTTTACCTTGGGTCCAAACAAAGAGGACCCATCAAAGGGAGCGTCGGCAAAGGAAGACTTGAAGGCCTCCGAAATGACACAACGGAGCCAGGCTTGTCTCCGTAGAGCCACGCCTGTGCCTGCCGCTCTGCCCGCCCTTCGCCGCATATGAAATGAGCCTCATGGACGAGTTAGAAATCGAGGTAAGGATAGCCAACTGAGAGCTAACCGACTGGGCTAGCTGCTCAGGTAGGTTACCTGAGAGGGAGTCTGAGAGCTCCTTGACCAGATCCCTCTGTAGTCTGGTGAAATGTGCCAAATAATTCAGGGACCTCAGAGTAAAGGCCGCTGAAGTCAGGGTGCGCTTCCTGCAGTCCATGTTCCTAGACTCCTTATTAGGAGGATGGACGGACGTTGAAGCCTCTGCCACGTCCTGCTGGGTAGCAGATGCCACCACCATGGCATCTACAGCCACGCCTTTCGTTAAGAACTCCTTCTCGGGTGGGGCAGACAAAAATTTGTTAGGGCGAGAAGGCACTGGTTCCACAGTATCTGGATGTTCCCACGCCCTCCGACAAACCAAATCCAGGAGCTCGTCGAAGGGCGGAGACACCCAGGAGGCGGAGGGCTGAGCCCCGAAGGCCTTGAGGAACACCGACTCATCAGCGGAGGGGGGTTTGGAATTCCAGCCGCCTCGCTGCTTGAGGATCTCTAGAATGTCTGCAAATGAGACATCAACCGAGGACGACTTTGGGGACCCCTCCGCATCATCAAGATCAGTGTCCGATGTAAGAGACTCATCGGGGGAGTCCACGTGCTTCCTCTTGCACGATCTCTTCCTTGGGGGCTCCTCCGAAGACAACTCCGAAAGACCCTCAGGAGGAGGGGAACCCCCAGTGGGGGTAACCTCAGGCCCCGGGGCTCTGCTGCCTAGAGACAGGGGAACTGCCAAAGACCCAGTCTCCATGCCCAGGGAAGGTGCCGGTAAAGCCGTAGAGATGGCTGAAGAAGACTTGGCCAAGGCACTCCTCATAGCTCTGAAGGCCGGACCCCCAGAATCCTGGGAGGGTCCAGTCTCCGGAGCCATGATAGCAGACGGAAGTCCCGCGGCCGAAGTACCGAGAGGGAGGCTTGGAACCGACAGCATTGGTCCCGAAACGTCACCCCCGGGTCCGGCCGAAGAAGTCCGTGTGCTAAACTCGGACCCGAAGGCCGGGGTTGGAGTAAGGGTCGGAGCCGACCCTAGGATCTCCACTGGCTCCATCAGCACCTGCTCCGACGGAGCCGAAGCGGTCGGAGAAGGAATGGCAATGGAATGGGCTATCGGCTCCGAAGCCAATTGGGTCGGAGCCGAAACAAATTTCTGAAAGACTGGGGACTGGAAAAGTCTTTGGAGTACCCTGTCTATGTCCAAATCTGACATCCTTGATGACCTGGAAGAGACCGAATGGGTCCGAGTAGGCCTCTCCAACGGCTCCAAGGGACTAGGGGACCGGCTCCGAATCGACTTGACAATTATCGGCGCCGAAGGAGTGTCCAAACCAATTTCCAATCGGTGCCGAAGAGGGCTTCGGCGCCGAGGAGGAAGTGTCTGAGCGGACAACCTTCATCGGCTCCAAGATCAGTGGAGCCGATGAAGATGACCCACCTCTCGAGGCCCCAGCAGTCTGCTCCAAACCCAGAGGAGTCGAGGCTGGAGGCATCGAGGCAGACTGTTCCGCCCTCGGCTCCGAAGTCCGTGGAGCCGAAGGAGAAGCCTGCCTATGTCGTTTGGCGGTCAGATCAGACGGGCTGGTCGGAGCCGACGCCCTTTTCTTCTTTGCAGGAGAAGGAGAGGAAGCTAAAGCTTCTTCAAATGAGGGTTTAATAAGGCCTTTTAAAATAAGTTTATTTTTCCTCTCTTGGAGGACCCTCGAGGAAAACGCGTGGCACACGCTACAGGACTCCTGCAAATGTTTGGCGCCCAAACAGTACACACAGAGAGAATGATCATCAGTTATTGACATCTTGAAACTGCACTTAGTGCACTTCTTAAAACCTGAAGGCCTAGGAGCCTGAGACATTATGGCAACCAATTTAGTGAACTAGTTAAATCAAACACACTAAATATCACAGAAAAAAATTATTTTCTTTTCTTTCTTTTTTTTTTTTTTTTTTTTTTTTTTAACCAAAGGCTGTCACAAGACAAAAACTAAGGGGATCCAAGAGTCCCTAAATAAACGGGACTTGAACAACACGGACTGACAGGGAAAGGCCCTTAAACTCAAAGGGAACCTCTAGTCAGAAAAAAAAAATGCAATCACTACACATAAATTCAACAGAAATATCCACTCATACACAAAAAACACGAGATAGCTGTTAAAACAGCTTTTTGTTGATAATTTAGGAAATTCCTGACAGGAAAGTAAGTGAAGAAAACACTACTTAGCTCAGCCAGCTCGAGACCACGTCTTAGCTTGTTAGCGGCAAACGAGATCTGGGGGACTGGTAGTGGTGCATCCTGGGATATAGTAAGCTCAGCCAATAAGAGACTTCGCTCTTTGGCATAAGCGTGCAGAGTCGGAGCCGAGGATCGGCTCCGAACCCATCAGTCAGAATGTAGGCGAGATAGGATCACATAACATCCTGAGTTTTATATATACACAAGTCAGGCATACTTTATCCACCAAGGAAAATGATGTGGACAACAATTAGAGAGGGAAAGATGCTAACACAATGTAGAGAAATGAGATCTTGTAGATAGGGATAACTGGAATCAAGGGTACAGAAAATGGGCAGGAGGGTAAAGTAGATCCTTCAAGTCAGGTAATCCAGCACTTAATTCTACTGGAAGGATTTTAGAACTACACACTTAAAACACATATACATAACACAA
This sequence comes from Protopterus annectens, assembly GCF_019279795.1. NCBI lineage: Eukaryota > Metazoa > Chordata > Ceratodontiformes > Protopteridae > Protopterus > Protopterus annectens. The sequence goes on from NC_056749.1 coordinate 624,321,953, forward strand.
GCAGAAAGCTATAATTCAAGGTGGAAAAAGAGATGAAACCAGAATAAATTCAAGAAATATAAAGTGAGATTATGGATGCATATACTTATGGAGTTCAGCAGTCACACAGATTATTATATTCATAAGGTAACAACTGATTTTAAGAATTAAGCCAACACAAAGTGGAGAAATGAGATCTTGTAGATAAGGATGACTGGAATTAGGGGTACAGAAAATGGGCAGGAAGGGGGGGGCTAGAATTTGATGGAAAGAACTGGCAAAGAAACCAAGTTATTAGGAGTAAATATAAATAGAGAAAGGTAATATAATGGGGATCAGGCCAGGAAGATATCTGGATTGCAGACGAGACAGACATTCCCTGTCAGAGAATGAAATCAAGGCATAAGCAAAAAGAGGGACAGGAAAATCCTAAGTGAAAGACCAGCACTGGTAGAGTTTTTAGCTGAATCTAAAACAGAAGCTGCTGTTAAAAGGATAATTCTACAGAAATCAGATGAGGTTAGAAAAGATTAAGAAAGACTGGATAAGCAATTTGCAATGGAAGGACTTGTGTATGGCACTCACGTATGTAACAAAGTCTATAAAATTTAGGACTTTTGCATGGAAGTCTGCACAGGTATTGTTATACCCCAAGCAAGCTTCAAAGAAGAAAAGCTAAAATCAACAACACTGTCGGCATTTGCATTCTCAAGCTGAGGTAGACTACAGACTCCCTGTTCTGACTTAACAGATCTACACGCTAGGGCAACAGGACTAATTATATGCCTTTATTAAACCCAGAGAGATAGAGATCAATCCAATGCTGATTTGGTCAAAATGGAGGTAAGACAGCACTTCAGCCTGTCCTCTTGTAATACCTCAAATATACAGGGACCAAGATTACTAGAAGAAAAAACGTATATAAACAGTCTTAATCAGTTTCTACATTAAGACATTTGCTGCATGAGCCCAACTGGTAGTATTATGATGCAATAGCTGGCCAGTAGTATTTTCTGGAGAAGCATAAGGTCTACTACAGGCATACAACACCTGTGAACCATACTCAGAAATTTACTATTTTGGCATCCACTCATGAGAATATGCTTCTGCTCCCCTGAGCCAGTCCATCAACTCTATCTTCTACAATGATATGCGAGTTACCCAAAAGGGTCAACCTTGACTCTTGGTCTAGCATCCATGCCAGCATTACAAGACTGCACAGGAAGAGTCTCTGTTTCTAGATATACCACATCACTGTGAATTTGCCTGTCTGGATAAGCAAGACTTCCTGCTGCCAAATAGCCCTGAATGCCTTAACATCTAGAATCACTGCCAGCCTCTCATTTAAACTGATGTTTATTCTCCTTAAAAGGTCCTATCCCACATCTTCTGGATCCACAGATCTCACAAACGGGTGCCACAAGTGATTTCAAAGAAATCAAAACCTTGTGTAAGCTTGAAAGATATTCCCATGGTGAGATAAACAAAGTGCTCTCATGATGGATAAACAACGCAGAGCAATTGTGGAATGGGGCACAGTTGGGGAGGGGTAAACAAATACGGTTTACTATTGCATATGCGAATGCACTTTGTTCAAACGGCCACCTCATCGACGTGTTTGCGCGAACCGAAACTGCGAAAACTGTTCGCTAGCGAAACCCATTCGACGTTCGACATTACCGGCCGCACAACACCTCCACACCCATGCTACCATGGGTCAGACAGGGGCGAGGTTTTGCCGTTCGCACATTTGGGATTCGGTGTAGTGACGATCGCATTTTCGCCTTTGTGCAAGTCGAGTCGCCCATGTCAGGATCGACATTTCAATAGTAAACCAACAAATACACGTGTCTGGAGGAAGGGAGTGTGCCCTCAAGCTGGTGACATGTATGTGGTACATCAGTGTATGTGTGGGGGGGGTTAATATTCTCTAATCAATTGAGGGAGCATGCACTTGTGCAGGGGAAGGGGTCAGTCTCATCAGTAAAATGACCTCATTGACAAGATGCCAGTGAGAACTTGCTCTTCCTCTCCTGGATGGCTCCCAACCTAATAGATATGGAAGAATGCCCAGCACTAAGGAATGAATGGGTTCAAGTTGCACAGCTGGCACAGAAGATTAAGGCTGCAAGCTGTAGTTCCTGTGGTGCAGGCTTTGATTCCCCAAGTCCTCATTTACTTATTGTACAACCCTGAGCAACTCACTTAACCAGGCAGTGCTCGAGTCACCCCTGAAAAGTGTGTGTGTAGTGGTATACCTGGTTAATAAATGGGTACTTACTAAGTACGACAGGGGGTGCTTAGTCTGCAGGTGAATGGGTCAAAAAGCAGACAAGAAAAAAAATGGTTTAATCCAAGTCTCTTTTTTCTTAGAACCAGAAAAAAAGTCTGGAATAAAACCTCATACTATCACCTTATTCTGGTACCCTCTCTATGGCTACATGGAATATTAAGGTCTTTTTAAAATGCACCTGATCTTTTCTGTTTTAATATCTACAGGACCCACCTAATCTGTGTGATGGACCCCTATAGCTAGTATTTCCATTTCTGTAAGAGTGACAATGGGGTGTATGCAAGGTAAAAGGTTTGGGATGTAGGACGAGCTTTGCAGAGTCATAGCTGCTCTCTATGTCACAGTCCCCAGACTTCTCCCTATGGCCCTCAACAATTTTTCATGCTGCAGTACCACTTACTTTTTTGTGGCCTGCCTTTGTCTTGCTAAGGGCAGTACGAACAGCTTTAACTGGAACAAATTTTACATCTATGCGTAAAGGAATGAAAAAAGGTCCTTGACCAACTGCAAGGTCTTTTACATTTCCTGATAAAAAAGCACACACAATGGCATAAAAATAGCGAAGGGGGTTGATGGAAGGAGGGTGCAGCAACAGTAATTATATAAGTATTTACTGTTTCAATAACTTAATTAACACAACTGTACTATGTTCATCATTAGATCACTGTTGCAGTAGACCCAGCTATATGAGGAAATAGCATTACTTAAACATGAGAACTAAGAAGGATCACACATGTCCCATGGAGAATACGCCTACTATAGCCTGCTCTAAATTTGAGATGGAATCCGGTTTGCAGTGCTTGGTAAAGGTGTGTGCAGATGACCAAGTTGCTATGGCTATAATATTTCTGGAGTCTATCTCTTTCCAAAAATCCACAGAAATAGCCAGAGCTCTTGTGGAGGGATAAGCCAGAGCTCTTGTGGAGGGGCTGTTGGCTTTACCTAGAAGTGTCTCATTAAAGTAAGAACAGCAGCATGAGAAAACCAGTTAGAAATTTTCTGCAGGTTTTTGTCCTGCTCCTGTAGTAGCAGCGTTGCATGTGGGTGCAATGTCTCTCCTTATTTCTAGGTTGTGAAAAGAAAACGGGTACATGAACTGCCTGGCTCAGTGTAAACTCTGACAAGACTGGGCATAAAAAGTAGTATTTGTTATCAAAGCTACCCTATTTTTGTGAAACATGAGACAGGGTTGACTAACTTTCAGAAGTGTAACTCAGACTTTCTTGCAGAAATTAGAAAAATGAGTACACAATTTTCTTTAAATCAGCAGCATAAGCAGAAAACTAGTATACGTTTTCAAAGACAAAATTAGGATAACAAGAATTAGCCACATGCCTTTTAGCTGGTCAGATATTTCAAACACTTTCATTTGCAGTAGGGCAAAAAGGGGGAGAGATCTGAGGGTAGACTAGCAGAGATGGCCTGGAGGTGAAAAAAACACACAACACTTAATAGTTTTCTACTTCTACTCCAACTTTTTGAGAACCCTCCCAGCAGAGGATTCAAACAGAAGCTCTTTATACAATGGGGCATTAACAAGTTCTCATTTCACATGGCCTGGCCAAGGATGGGTCAATTAGCCAAGCAGATCTTAATACTGACCCTTCAGCTGTTGCTCTGCATAATTCTTCTATGCACCATAGCCCTATTCATGCAGAGTCATAGACAGTTATTACACATGTAGTCCAGGAGACTACTAAAGGAGCCTGTCTCAATTACTCAATTAACCCACAGGACTCTCCGGTTAAGTGAACTGATCAGAGTCACATAATAAGCATAAGGAGGTTGACAGAAACAAACCCCTGGACTACAGGGAGCAACTTATTAATAGCTCACAGCCTTAATCCGCTGTGCTAACAGTTATTTTATACAACGTTTGGTTATCTGACAACTGTGGATGAACAACTCATTTTGTCTTCCATGTCCTTTTTTGTACTCTTTCAGCCTTGTCCATCCAGTGGGACAGTAAAGTTCCCTGGAACTTCACTATGCAATTCTGTCAGTTTAAGGTAACAAAGGAAAGGACGGAGGAGATTTATACTCTTTTCCCCCCAATCTCATCCAAAATCTTTTTCTCTGCCATGGGGGATATTTATCCTTCTTGGTGCTGCACTCCCTTGGTGGCCATCTGCGAACACAAGATAGATCTGCAATGGGGTGCTTAATACAAAAATTTTAAAGAAATCCTCCACCTTGTAAATCAGAGATCAGATCATAATTCTCTGTATCGCACGGACATTCATCATATTCACGTATTACTAGTCAGTCAAAAATTAGATAAAAAAGCAATAATGTGCTGTGCCAACTTTGAAAGCCTGTATGCCTGTCTAAGGGAAGCAGTTTAATTCAAAGTGCACATGCACTTCAACAGGCAGCAAGAAAATGGGACTTGAAATGAAGCAGTTTCATGCCCTGATGCTGCAGTTGCTCGTCGGTGTCTTCTACTTTATGTGCAGACCCGACCGTACCATGTAGGGAGTGCTAAACAATTGTTAAAACAACCAAAACTGAACCAAGATATAAATTTAGAATTTTTTTGTTTTGCATCAGTGCACTCCAAGGTATTTTAATTTTTATTGACAAATTCAGCACCACAGCACTTTCAAATTCACCATACATATGCCATTAATATCTAAAATGCCATGAAAAAGATCCACAATAAAAATTTAGATTAAAATATTATAGTTAAACACACACAGACACACACGTGAATTATTCAGCTTTATCAAGTTCTCTAAACTAACTTCATAATTCTACATTTTTAAAAATCACAGTACACTGTGCAACTTCAGCTACATAAATAGCTTGTTTTATCCAAGCTGAAAAGCTAATTTTAAACTCAAATTAAAAAACGTATCTTGAGAGTAAATAGTATAAATGTTCTTAGAAAAGGAACAGCATTTACTGCATCTTACCTTTGGGTGCATTAACAACACCTCCACGAACAAAGGTTTTAACAGAACTCTGGTTACCGTTATCAAAAGCAGCCAAGAACTCTTCATAGACTTCTGCTGCTTTCATTTCTTCCTCCTGCAAAACAATATGTGCAAAAAATCTCTAATTAAAAAATAAAGCTCTAATAAGAGAATATTTTTCTCTTTAGTATGTTCTATTCATTTCAGCAAAGTGCGTCAACATTACAAATTACATTTTTACTAGCATTAAACATTTCCTACTGCTTCCACACATTTACTCATTGTACATTTACAATGCAACATCCTCCAAATGTGCTTCACAGATGGTTAGTGTCTCATTACAGCCAAAATCCTGGTGCAAGTCCACCAAATCTACATACTGTCATGTAGAGTAGACTATTTTCTGGAAAGTTAGAAACTCCATGCAGAATTTTTCAACTCCAAATAAAGCACTTCATATAGCGAAAGTAGTTGTATGTTACTATATACAACAAATAGTACAATATACGAAAGCTAGTAAATATTCAGCATGATAGAAGTGTTCTACTAAAAACATTCCAGCAAAACAAAGCAAATCTGATGTCCAATACCAAGTGCTGTCAATATAGCACAAAAAAGGGGTACAAAGCACACAACACTTAATACAGAGATCAATGTTAGTCAAATATACCCTCAATTTTCCTTCTCACAAATGAGCAAACACTTTGCCATTCCCCAGCCTTGATTACATACTGTAGCCTTCGTGGATTGGTGCACATTAGAAACCAACTAGAGGGCAAGCAGGGTTCCTAGAATCTAATCAACTGCCATTAGGTACATTATAAATTAGGTTTCTACAAACTACTAAAATTCAATTGATTTTAAAGGAAATGACAGCATTATACAAAAGGTATGCCAACAGATAAGAAGACTGCAGTAAGTCCAGTATTACTCTTCCTTTACAATTAAATAAGGATGGTATTCAGTCACAGTTCATATGTACATAAGAGCGGTAGGTAAAACAAGCCATTGCACCTTTATGTAAATATGTTCAGTATCAGTTAATGATACTGATATGAAAAAGTGAAAGGCAGTACACACACCGTTAAACATTTTGCGCTATCTGTAACTTTGTAAAGCACATTAAAACCACTGTGGATTTTTGCAAATGTAAAGTTTGCATTGAAAATTACAGGTTACTTGGGGTTTCTTTTTGTAACTTGGAAGTATGTGTGGGATTAAACAACACTACATGTGTATTGCTGGTGCTCAGAGGACGACATAGCTCAGCGTGATCACATAGAAACGATAAGAAAAGAAAAAAACGTTCTTTACTGAATATATGAGTGTCTTCATGTGGATGCCATGACTGCCTGGTTTTTTTTTTTTTTTTTTTTTTTTTTTTTAAATACCATTGGAAATGCGAAGACAGGATGGAAGGTGTACACACAAAAACATCAAGTGGGTTAAGCTGAACAAGGTGGGAGAGGAGGGGTACTGTTTTATAGATCTTCCTCTAGAAGTAAAGTGGAAGAATCAGGGATCTAGAAGAAGGTGGCAAAGGTGTAAAGTGAAGCTGATGTAGGAGTGGGACTTAAGTAAAAGTTAAGGGAATCACACATTAAATACGGACAGAACAGACAGGAGCACTAGAGTGAGATAAGGGTGGGGCAAAAAAACACAGATAACAGACAGATATTAAAAGGAGGAGGTGTGGAGCCAAGTCAAACACCAGTCTAGACAACTTCAAATATTCCCACTGACTGACTCAAAGACCTGTGGTGGACCAATGGACGAAGCCCAACAGTTAAACAAGTCTGTAACTCCCAGGAAGTCATCTTTTACAGAATAAAGGCATCTCTCCACTACCCAATCAACCACATCCTTTATTAGGTCTTGAAGCTCACTCTTTTTGCAGCTTTCCAGACTACTCTGCATTGGTGTGCTCAGTGAATCAGAGCCAATCCCCGACCATGAAATGATGTCCTCAAGAAGCAGAGGGAGATGAGCAGGGTTGTACTAGGCTAGGCTGCTCCCTAGGAAACCTGGACCTCTGAAAAATGGAATACAAGGGAGTAAAAGGGAAAAAAATGAAAAGAAAAATATGAGAGAGAAAGAGTGTGTGTGTGTGTGCATGCATGCATGTCTGCACACGTGTAGACAAAAAAAGGCTCTAAAGGTGCTGTTAAAAGTATTTTATTAACAGAACATATTAACATTTGCTTGGCAGACCTAGTAAATTTATGCTAAAAAAATTGCATTCTTCAGTAAAGTGGCCAAATGATACTACTATCGACTCTGGGGAAAGGTTTACTTAGACTAACTTTAGTCTGGAAGCTGGCGTGGAGGGTTAAAGTTGCAATTCTTGTGGTGCAGGGTTCAATTCCCTCCGCCTTCATTTTCCTACAGTATGAACTTGAGAAAATCACTTAACCAGGCATTATTCCCAGGTCACCTTGAAAAGGGACAATGTCTCCAGTGAGCCTACCTGGTTAACAAATTGGTATTTTCACCATCACCACCACTTGCAGTTTTTCTGCACTTACATTTGAAGAAAGTGTACAATTTTATTTTTGTGGGCAGGGATTCAGTTTGAACAGATAAATTGCAGAATGTGTTATGAACAACATAATAACATGAGTAATACTCACATGCATCTTCAGCAAGTCTCTTAAACCTCCTGACTGCTTAGCACTTACTCTATGCGATTTCTTCCTCAGATATACAAGTAAGAAATTGTATGTATATTTGTTTCCCTATGCTGTGACCGAGACTACACACAGTTTGACCAAAGTAAACTTTTACCAGTAAGAAATGGTCTGCTTAGTAGCGTAGCTAGGGCGAGGTAAAAGGGGCAACTGCCTCAGGTTCAAAGTGTTGGGGGGGGGGGGGACACCATCAGCTGATCCCTCCTTAATGCAATACCATCTTTTAAAAGTGTTGCATTTGTGGTCAAACCTGAGTACTGTATTGCTCCATGTGTGGTCTAAACTGTAGCAACTGAATGCAACATTTTAATAAATTAAAGGATGGTTGGAGGCAGGGCATAGAAACTGGACCTGAATTGCTGTGGCAGATTATGTCATGCGTCTGGCCACCTGGTTGGGGTGTCACTGGAATGTCCTTTTTTGCTTAGGGGTGAGTGGAATGTGTAGATTTAACTATTTTCAGCCGATCACTTACAGCTGAAGAGTTGAGGGGGTGGGGAGCTGATTCATAGCAACAGACCACGGTACTACTTGAACCAGCTACACTTATGGCTCTCCTTACATTTTATCAGTAAGGAGTGGTCTACTTATAGTCTGGCAAGGTTTCTTACCTTCTACATTTTCTTTCTACATTAAATTGTTACAGAATATACTTTGCTCCTGTCATTTACTACACTGAGGGGGTACCAGGGATACCAGAGTGTCTACAGATGGGGAAGGGCTTGCTATTTTAATTATTTTTTTCTTTATGCTTTTCTAAACTTTAGCAACATATGATTGACCCAAAAAAAGGCATAATGATCTGCAGCATTTACTCTAGTTTCCCAGAGGTAAAACATTTTTAAATTACCCTTAAGGCATACAATTCATACTTACTGGTATAATCAATCAGTCCAACATGAATTAAGGTGTATGCAAGTCATACATTTGCTGCTTTGCTCTTCTGGCTAGCTCTGGTCACCCATTCTGCACGCGCAACTATTTTGTAAAGTAGTTGCGCATTTTCCAAAAGCAAGCAATTTGCATACCAATAACCCAATAAGGCTCATTGATTATCCATATTACATAGGTTCATAGGTTAGTACTAAGCTAACTGCCCTTGTGAGCCATTGTACGCCTAGCCAATTATCCCTTGTGAGAATCAAACCCTGCACTTTGTGTTTGTAAGGCAAACACCTTAACCATTAGGCCTCTCAACCCTTTACTAAACACTATAAAAGATTTTCTAGATATCACTGTCACTGTATTTAAAAAAAATAAAAAATGTTACATTTCCTACAAATTCGCCGCTGCATGCACCTACAGATAATAATACAGCGCGTACACACATGTGCAATGGTGTGATTTATAGAACTCAGTTCAGAGGAGTGTCACTTGTAAAGGAAATACATAAAACAATCTGAATTTAAGCCTAAAAGTTGAAGTATGCCATTTCAGCTTACGCTGAGCCGTGTTTGTCTCAAACATTTTCAGTGTTTTAATATATGGATACCTCAGACTCAGAACCTCCCAAGAGACCTGAAAGTTTGCCAACACTAGCTGGAAAAGTAAACAAAAAATTGCTCAAATCCTAATTAAAACTTTCAAGACTAGACCATTCCGACTCAAACCAGAAAGATTTTGGGAAGAACATGCTCTACCATTAGAAAACCCTCTTCCTAATACTGCCCTGTAATTTTAGCAGGCAACTAACCAACCAAAATTCCTAGTCCCTAAATGGTTATCCTCATGGAGGAAACAGACCTATAATTAGAAAAAAAAAGTCAGAAAAATGGATAATAGTTGAAAAATATTTGTAAACACACATAATTAGTACAATTCAGATAAGGGCTTATTTGAACAGCATTTTGTTGGTCAGTTATGTCAAATATTTAAGTGAGATCAGTTGGTATAATGGTTAATTAAGGTCTACTGCCCATGCACAAAGTACAAGAATCAATCCTGACCTCCAGCCAATGTCTGCATGGAATTTGCATATTCTAAAGGGACACAGGTTAATTCAAAGTGCAAAAGGACTTTAGCAGGCGGCAAGAGAATGGGAATTAAATGAAGCAGTTTCAAGCCCCAATTCTTCAATTTGCTGGTCGGTGCCATCTACTTTATGTGCAGCACCAACCATAACATGTAGTTTGCTTTACTTAGGGATAGCTCTGTTGAACGAAAGATGGACACAAAACTAATCAACCTGCCAAGCATAACTAAGAATTGCTACACTTAACATAGGTTCACTGACAGGACACAGCTTGGAAGTGGACACCATGAGGGTAATGTGGAGGTTGGATATCCAGGAGACAAGACTGAAGAGCAGTGCAGCAAAACCAATTGCTTGGGATCCATGTTCTACTACTCATGAGAAAGACAGACTACAATGGTGAGGTCATGGCTTTAGAAGACAGTGAGGGAAGTCAAAATTAGTGACAAACTCATGGCAATCAGACTCCAGAGTAAGGACAAGACATTGTTCATAAGAGAAGATGGGACAGGAGTAAGGCCATTCTAGCCTTGTCAGGCAAATGGCTTTATGGTGGCCAACACATGGTCCAGCAGGAAAGGCAGTCACAAGATCACATACAAGAGAAGCCAACATACAAATAGGCTAGACTTCCTCCTAGTAAGAAAAAGGCACTTTGGTAGAATCAGTGAATGCAAGTTATTGCCATTGAAACCAGTAGTTGCCACACTGAGCTACAAGAAGTGGCCAGAGAAGGCTCTAAGGTCAGAGACTAAACTGAAGAACTGGAAGGTGACTGGACAGAAAAGCACAAGAGTTCAAGGAATTACTCAGGGTTTTAGCACCTTAGGAAGTGAAGGAAATGGGTGGTGAAGAATGGCAGTGCTTCAAAATAGCACAAGGACTACTAACAGATATGCACTCAAGACAGGTATGGAAATAAGGTACAAAGGAAAGATGGTGGTGGAATGCAGAAGTCCTGGAAGTCATCACAAGAAAGGAGAGCAAGAAAAAGTGGGAGGCAGACAGAGCGAACAAAGAAGAATACCAGTTGGCTAACGAGGCTTAGGGAAGAAATGCAATAGGAAGGAAGGTGGCAGAGACACTACCAGCTTCTGGAAAGTGACCACAGATGACAAAACCTATGCTGCAAGGCAAAGACAGAAAGATAAAGAGTCAGCTATACTTCACAAGGAATGCCAGCAACAATGTCACCAGTCCATGGGACACAGGCAGATGGAAGCACTTCCAGCAGCCTCCGAGTGAAGAAATCTACATAATTTACAATGAAAGAGGTGGTGGAACCCACTCTAGAAGTAAGAACAGCACCAAGGAAAATGAAGTCAAAGCAGCAGGTTCAAATGGGGTCACAGCAGATATGATCAATATGTTAGGAATTGCTCCTGAGGCTATTTATAACAGTATGAAGAGAAAGTATCCCAGATAAAACTTGAATAAGCATACTAGTGCCAGTGTACAAGAAAGAAGGGGACATCCACAACTGTGGGCAGTACAGAGATATCCAACTCCTATCACACTGCAAGAACGTTCTGGAGAACTATTGCTGTTGTGTTCTAAATGTTGGTAAAACTGGTCTAACAGCTTTTATTCTCTGACTGTCTCAAGGCTTGCCTGTATAAAAATATTCCCTTTTTGTAAATTCCTGCACATCACTGCTAGAATCTCCTTGTGTTCGGACTAGGACTGCTTCTCAAACAATCTGGAAATATAGAGCTGATAAGTATATTTTTTGGCACTTTGTTGAGTTCTGAACTGTCTATTTTTGCTTGACTGAATTTATATATTTGCTGGCACTGTTTTCTGATCTGTGCTGAAACTTTCTCCCACCCTATTGCTGTTGGGTTTTTAAAGTTGGTGGCTCTTGCAGTTGCCCACCTCTACTGTAAATCTGATCTGGGAAGCTCCTCCCAGTCTCATCTCTTTATCTCATTCTACCAAATACAGAGATCATTTGGGAAGGCTAAACCCCTTAAGTCCCTTAACCTTGAACTATCTTCTGTTCATACGCTCTCCCTCTTTACTTTTTTTTTTTTTTTTTTTATTCGGTTGCTTATATTTTTCTAATTTGTGTTTCTTCCTACTACTGTTACTTCAACTTGCTTTGCTTTTTCCTGCTATTTGCTGCCTGTTCTCTAAAGTGTTAATCTGCATCTTTTTTTGTTGCATTTATTACTGCTTGTTTATAGCCTGTCTAAATTAAGTGTTATTCTAAGCTCTTAGTTTTGGTTTAAGCACTTCGGCTTTAGGCCCACCCCTTAGCTCTCCCTGGCTTTTCTCCCTCAGATTCTGATAAATATGGATGGGCAATTCCCTACAGTTTCTCCTGCCAGTCTGGTTGATATGGGCATGCTGAGATAGTGTAGCAATGCCTCATGTACACGGACAACCATCTACTACTACCACCACCTAGGAACACAAATTGTGAGAAATGCAATTACATTAGGAACCTAGAGTCCAAGCGCTCTCCCCCTCAAGTCAGTATATCTGGCACTGAAAAGGTTGTCAACTCAATCACTACACCTCAACCACCACCCACACCTACATAACACACACCTACATATGCGGAGGTCCTAAACATAAACCTATCCAAGCAAAGGAGACCTCAGAGGCAAAGAAAAACACACTATCTCCATAGCCCTCCACACCACATACCATGCATAGTCCACACACACCTGTGCCTCACAACCACTAAACCTTCACCATAAACCCAACATATCAAAGGAGACTCCATTGTGAGAGACACAAATGTGCCTCTCACCAGGCTAGATAAGGAGAAAGTCACGGTTAGTTGTCGGTCAGGTGCCAGTATCACCCATATCACACACGCACTCAAGTGCCTCAACAACGGGTACTGCTAGGACTCTGTCATAGTTCATGTTGGTGTAAATGACTTGAGATGAACCTCTCTGGACTACATGGAGAGATGATTGAGCTTGCTGATTTGTCTCCCAAGCAGGTATATGTCCCTAGCGTTAAGCAGCATTCTGCCATCACCCAGAATGATGCCTCAATACAAACAAAGTTATTGCCTTTAACAACTAGCTTAGTTTCTGGTGTCATTCCAAGGGGATCCAGTGCCTGACAGCCTGGAAAGATATGATCAACAGACCATGATGCTTTGCCAGAGATGACTTGCATATGTCTCACCTGGGCTTCAGGCTTCTGGCAAAGGCTCTTGCCTCCCCTATAGTGCCTTTTTTTTTTTAGGAAAAGCAACGAGGTTAAAACTATCAATATAAAAATTTCAACAAAACAGAAATTAAAGCTAAACACTAGGAGTCTAAATATGAAACTGCACTCATTGCAAGCATTCCTAACCCTGGAAATGCAGACATCTGTGCCGTCACAGAAACCTGGTTCAAAACTGCGGACAGCACCCCAGCCTTACCTGGTTACTCATCCTATCATACATTCAGACCCCAAACTGTGGGCAGTAAAGCCAAAGGAGGCGGAGCTTCAATATACATTAAAAAGACATACACACCTCCAGGCTGGTCAAACAGTATGACACACAGGAGACACTCCAGATGTAGTTAACCATTGACAAGATCCCTATTCAGATCATAGCTAGTTACCAGCTCTCAAATCTGACTCAAGATGCCCAATCCGCCTATTTGTACCTGTTCTAATCTATCAAGATTCAACCCTTTACCCTGATTCTGGGTGACTAACTTCCCAAATAGACTGGCAGAACTACTTGTGCCAGAACACAAATGCCCAGACTTTCCTTGATTTTGTCAATGGAAATGCCTTGGAACAGCTAGTCAATACCCTCACAAGGGGTGATAATATCTTGGACTTGATATTAACCAACATGAGTAACCACTGCAGCATCCCTACAGTATATTCTTCCCTGGTAAGATCAGACAACAAAGCGGTCACTTTCAAAATCACCATCTCCCCCAACCCCGCAGCTAAGATCAGACAAAAACTTCTCCAAAGTTGAATACAGCCTCATGAGGGATGGTATAAACAGCTTCACAACCCCCTCCCCCGCTGTAGGAACTGGCACCAATATCCAAAACTACACCACAAAGTGCTACACGAGCATTTATATAGATGCATGGAATCAGGAATACTCGACAGGACTAAATCATCCTCCGCAAGGAAGAGTAAACCTGTGTGGTGGACATCTGGAATAAACTCTTTAAAAAAGGAAAAAAAATTGCTGTTGAAGACCAAGGAGAAGGAACCCAACTGGAAGCAATGTCTCCTTAGCCTGAACAAGCAAATAAAAGCACTAGTGAAATCCTCCAAAACAGAGTCCAAATTGGCCACATCTAGACAATCATAAGGCCTTCTTCACATATGTCCGCAACCTCAAAAGAAGCACCCAGATCTGTTCAGAACTGGTGGCCAAGGACAGCACATGTGCAATCGTCGTAGATATAGCAAACCTGCTGGCTGACAGATTCAGCAAAAAATTTACCCCTCTGTCCCCCATCAGTAAATCAGGACATCCCCAGTACCTGCCCCCTTCCCCTTATATCTAGGAGACAGGTCATCAATGCTTTCTCAAAAACAAAAAATACAGTCTCCATGGGACCAGATAACATCCCAGTCTGCAGCCTACGTGAACTCAAGCAGGAACTTGCAGCACCATTAGGCACCCTATTCAAACAAAGCCCAAGTACTGGCTTCATCTCAGCTGAGTGGAAGACAGCCAGTGTCGTCCCTTTACACAGAGGTGGATCATCCACCAATCCGATAAATTAATTATTGACCCATCAGCCTAACTAGCCTGATCTGCAAGGCCATGGAGCGGATCATCGTGGACCTCATTAACAAGAGCACTGGCAACCTCCAAACACTTGATGCCACACAGTTTGGCTTCATCAAGGGGAGGTCATGTTTGCTAAATCTGGTCGACTTCTTTGAGACACAGTCACCAAAGCCATGGACGAGGGAAAGATGGTGCACACCACCTACCTTGACCTGGCCAAAGCCTTTGACACTATTCCCCACTCGGGCATAATAAACTCTCTCAATTAGGAATCAATCCATATGTTACCAGATTGGTAGCTAACTGGCTCACTGATAGAACCCACGTAGTCAAAATAGGAGAAGCCACCTCAAGTAGAAGACCTGTAACAAGCAGCGTACTCCCAAGGTTTGGTCTTGGGGCCTCTTATTTGGGATATACTTTGAGGTAGAGGCCAAAACCAGTGGGCTATGGCTGGCCAAGTTTGAAAATGACTGCACGCTGGGTGCTGTCATCAATTCCCCTAGTGATGTGGACATCCTCCAAAAGGGTCTCACTCAAACAAATGACTGGTGCCAGAAACATGGTCTCAAGCCAAATACAAAAAACTGCATCACCCCCCCCCCCTTTGGGGAAGAGTGACGTCCCCAGAAATTATCACATTAATAACGTCCTAAGCACTCAGTCGTGAAGAATTTGGGCACTCAGGTTGATAGCAACCTGACTTTCGACCACCATGTTGCTTCCGTTGTACGGAAAGCCTTCTACATGGCCCACCTCATAAGTAAGGGCATCTCATCCAGGGACAAGGCTGTCACAACATCCTTGTATTCTTCTCTTATAAGGCCAATTATTGAGTACAATGCCCCTTTCGGCATGTACCTCATACAACACATGCAGCAGCTGGAGAGACCACAGAGGTTCCTCACCAGGAGAATCCAAAGCCTCAAACATCTACCATACACAGATAGGCTAAAAGCTCTATCCCTCCCCTCTACTCAGTTTCATACAGACTCCTCAGAGGTGACCTCAATCTGGCATAAAAGGTGACCAAGGACCCCACCTTGATAAGACTGCTGCATATCGGCACGTCAAGATCTACTTGAGTAACCCACACGCCTGGCCTCAACCTGGTTTGTGACATCAACAAGACTTGTTGGCGGGACAGATTTGGGTCCAAGAGACTCCCCCATCTATGGAACAGACTCCCACTCCACATCAGAGTACCTCCTTTCCCCCTTTTTAAGCGCAACCTGGATAAATGGATGGGAAACTGAAATTATACCCCTGGGATTCCAACCGTGTCCCTTGCTGGACAGGGGTATCAGGTGCTGATTTGTCTAAACATGGGCTAAACTCCTGGTTAGGCTTAAAAGGGCCTCAGGGCCAATACCCTAGTAACCTCTGATGATCCTATGACTGATAAAAGAATATGCATAGTAGAAATTAAGATGGGAGACTAGCAGTTCAGATTTAGATCAGGATGCAGCAGACCTGACCAGATGTTTGAAGTGAGCCAGACAGTTGAGAATAAGCTAGAGATGTGGACAGAGTCCAACTGGACATTCCTAGGCTTGGAGAAAGCACATGACAAGATCCCAAAACTTCTGATTGGGCAGTCCTGAGAGGGTTAAAATTCCTAGAAACATTGGTAGAATTAGTGCAGGCCATCTACAAGGAACCAGTGACAAGTACAGTGTTCGGCCTCAAAGAAGAAGGATTCCTAGTGGGAGTGTGTGCGTGCATCAGTGTTCAGCTCAGAGTCCACTGCTGTTCATGCTAGTGATGGACTACATTAGCCAATAGGTCACAGGAGACCGTTTAAGACTACTGCATGTAAACAATACAGCACTACAGGCAAACTGAGCAAGAACTTCCTGCAAAAGACAGGTGAATGGAATGCAAAGAGCACAGATAATACAGTTGTAATGGCAGCAAATGGGGAAATTAGAAGTTGAGAACTGCATCAGAAGGAAAAATAGTGGAACAGGTTTAACAGATTTGAATATGAGGGACATCTGAATGAGGATAATCCAAGGTAGAATCAGAGGGGCTACAGCCAAATGGCACAGGGTGTCAGTAGAAGTGCGACACAGAAAACCAAACAAGCTGAAAAGGGGTACAAAACAGTGGTGCAACAAGTACTACTATATGACACCGAAAAGCAGAGCAGTTGAGGAAGCTAAAGGTGGAGGAAATGAAATGTCAGAGACGGGTGGTAGAATGCACAACATGATACAGAAAAACAGCAGGACATCAGAGAAGAAGCCAAAGGCGCTCCAACTGCAGGGAAGGTCA
Source organism: Protopterus annectens (assembly GCF_019279795.1). Taxonomy (NCBI): domain Eukaryota; kingdom Metazoa; phylum Chordata; order Ceratodontiformes; family Protopteridae; genus Protopterus; species Protopterus annectens. The sequence goes on from NC_056749.1 coordinate 624,338,799, forward strand.
AACAGGACATATTGCAGTGGTTTATGCACATGTGCAGAAAAGCAGAAGACAATCTGGTAAAGATGATTTGGAAGAGAGAGAAAGATGGCAAGAAAAAACGAAGGTGACCAACAAAGAGGTGGACAGACTGACATAACCGTGAGAGGGTGGCAAAGAATCAAAAAACAAGGTGACAGTTGACATGGCACCTCAACCCCATGTAGAAAATGGGAAAAGGGGACAGATTATGTCAAATATGCCTTCCTCCCCCAGTATTAATCAGGGGAGTGGGAAAGTGTAAGATGCCATTTCTATCAGACGAATACACAGTCATACTTTATTGGCCTTTATAAACATTCACAGGCAAGGAGGACAGCACTAGTAAAATTACCTGTCATGTGCTTAACAATAAATACATATAATTACCTGCTTAAAATAGCAGTTACAGATAATACAGTACATTTTACAGACACCCATCACTAAACTGTCTGTGTGTAGGTGTTCAGACTTGACTCGGATTTAAATGTGGCCATATATTAATGACTTCAGGTAACAACGCTACATAGATCAGGGACCACCACAGAGTCAATTTCACACCAGAGGAGAACTATATTCTAATGGATGCTCTCAGGAGTTATGGGAAACAACTGTTTGGAGAAGAGGAACCAAGACAGGCAGAGAGTTTAGGCATGATATTCAGTAGTGGCGGATATCAATGCTCTTTGGGAAAGGAACTGTACATTGGCATAGCGTAGTGAAACTGCAAATCATCTAGAGGGATGTTCAAGAACAAAACCTGGGCAGAATGCAACAGCCTGAGCAGCACTGGTGGGGGACCTTCCTCAATCCAACCATTACCACCAAATAAGTACCTTCTATCCATAAGGGGTGATGAATATGATGAAGAAGGCACATGAATTAAGTGGTGTGGACACTAGTACTTTTCAGACCACAGCAGCACCCACTGTGTGGCACAAAAGGAAAGTTAGTGCAGAGCTAATATAATAATTCATAATGGCATACACTGCCAAGGTTAGCTGTGCAGCTATAACCAATTACATATTTCTTCATTAGATGCCCCATCTATGCTGCACATACAAGGAAGAAAGTTAACATTGGCATAGTAAGTGTCTGCATCATATAATTTATAAACAATTTGCGAATACCAAGATATAAACATCTTAGCAATTATTCTTCCATAGGCTTGTCACAAGAATCAAACATGTCCACTGCAGCAGAACAACAAACTTATGTTGGCAGCACAATGACTGTAGACAATAACACAGCCCTCATATTCATGAAACAACTACAGGACGGTGGCAGATGGTCATAAAGGGTAAAAGCACAACTCCACACCCAAAAGCATGCATGCAACTGCATAGTGACAAAGGTTCACATAACAGAATGAAACAACATTACACCAGTTGGAGGACAGGACATTGTGTAGCACAACCAAAGTGCCTTGTGATCCACAATACTACATTCAGGAAAGCATCACCATTTCAGAGTTAGTACCACCTACCGTGACACTTGTGCAAAGGGCTGTTGGGAGAACACAAACCAGCTAGCTCCAGAGGCACAGAAAGTATTAGCTGCTCCTTAACACTATTCAAGCTCAATCCACAACCACAGTGTCAGAGATGGCTAGAGTACTGCAGGGTATAAATTAAAAGAGTTTCATCAATACAAGAAAATGGCGAGGGCCAGAGACAGTGCCTTGACTATCCTCATGTGCACTATTGTGGCATAAACAGCATCAATATCCACCTCTATGTACCAACTAGTAAAGACTTACCAGACTCAAAAGGGAAATTAATCTGGATTGGGGGAGGGAGGGGGGGCTCAGAGTAGGACAAAAAGTACAGTTGTAACAGCTGCACTTGCCCATAACAGTAGAAGTTCAATTTCTGCAGTGCAGTGGAACCCTTTAGGATATATGGGCAGTTACCCTGTCAAGGAAACAACAACCTGTCAGCTTCACAAAGCTCTAGCTGCCCTACACCTTCACTAGGACTGCTGACTGGCTAGCACCAAGACGGGTAAAATCAGCAGTCAGACTGAAGATTTTCTCAGGATTTTCTTGCCCATACATAGAGAGACAGGAGCTAACACTGAAAAAAAAAAACAGACACCAAAGAAAAGTAGAAAATATAGGGAAACCTACTTTATATACCAACTACAAATATACACAAGAGTAGGGGGATGGAAGTTGGGTGCTGGTACTGCAGCAGTGAGGAATTCAAACAGATACTGTTACGGCCAAGTGCAACTTGCTTAAATGTACTATATTCATTATTCTCACTGCTTCAGTGGCCTTTTGGGTATATGGGTATATTAGTCAAGCCTATCCAACCTGGGAGAAATGATGGATGGATGGATATGGATCCAAGAGCCCCTGCAGAATCATCCTAGCAAAGCTAGCACTGGACCTTAACAAGTAATCCAGTTTGTAATTCCTTGTAAAAGTATTACAGAGAACCATGTAGCTGCTTTTCCAGCATGCCACTGAATAAGACAACAAGGGAACGTGAGAACAATTCTTGGCTAGGCTTATAAGGGCCTCTGGGCCAATAGCCTAGTATCATCCTATGAATCCTATGAACCTGTTGTAGAATGCACAGACACTCTCAGTTGGAACAAAAAAGCAATAGCTTAAGACTGCCACCTGAAAATTGTCTTGGCACAGGATGTCACATTTTTCCTCTCTTGCTAAGAAAAAAAGTACAGTTGTGTACACTTACCATAAATGTAGATGTTGTGTATTCACTGTTGCAGTCATCACACTTGGGTTATCTACCTGCAGGTAGCCCTCAGTCAGCCCTAATACCAGAGTCTTGGGATTTCTGCGTCGGATGCGGTCACCTCTTCCATGATATCAGGTCGTCAGGGGTATAAAACATGCAGCCGACACCATTACATCAGTTTTTCTTGCCCCAAATGTCAGGAGCTCACAAAAAAGGAAGCTATTGCATGGTGTGAAACACCTCCAGTAAAAAGTAAATACCCCTGCCATAAAAGATGACCATAAACAGGATAGGTAGAAAGGATAGAAAAAGCCAGAGGGGTGGAGGGGAGGGAAACCAGGATTGCAACAGTGAATACCCTCGAACATCTACATTTATGGCAAGTGTACACAACTGTACTATGTTCTTCATGTTTCACTGTTACAGTCATCACACTAGGATCGATTCATAAAGCTGAGAAAGGGTGGCGGCAGTCAAGAAGTGCTAGGGCTGGCTAGCAGGTCTTGAAAGACTGCTGTAGCAAACCCAGCGCTGCATTTAGAAAAAATAGGTAAGTGGTAATGCTTGGTGAAGATGTGTACAGAACTCCAGGTTACAGCTTCCAGGATGTCCCTGGGTGGGACTTCCCTGAGAAATGCTGTAGAGGTTGAAGTAGCCCTAGTGCAAGCTGTTCTGATCCCCTGTGTGATAAGGTTTTCCATGGTACTTGAAACAGAAATGGATGCAGTGTGCTATCCATTTGGAAATGGCTTGTTCTGAAATGGCCTTGCCTTCTGCCCCTGTAGCAAAGCTGACTAGCAGCTGGTCAGATTTTCCTGAAAGGTTTGGTCCTGTCAAGGTATAACCTGAGCTGTCTGTGCATGTCCAAGGAGTGCAGGATCCTTTCCCCTTTATTCTGAGGATTAGGGAAGAAGGCTGGCAAATGGATGGCTTGGTTTAGAGCCACACTGGTTATCACCTTGGGCATAAAGGACAGGTTAGTCCTGATAAGACACCCTGTCAGCATGGAAAATAATGAAGGGTTCCGCAGTCATTAGTGCCTGCAACTCAGACACTCTTCTTGCTGAAGTAATGGCTAGAAGCAAGGCTGTTTTCCAAGAGAGGAGTTTTAACTCTGATGAAGCAGCGAGGTTCAAAAGGGGGAAGCATGAACTTTTCCAGTACAAAGTTAAGGTCCCAAGCATGGGTGGGAGCTCTCCTCAGGGGCCTTAAATCGTTAGCCTCTCTCAGGAACTGTTTGATGAGAGGGTGAGAAAAGGAGAGGTGGCTCAATATTATAATGAGCGGAGATGGCAGAGGCATCAATCTTAATGTATAAGAAGGATACGCCTCTGTGGAGCAGCTCTGTTAGGTAATCAAGGCTGTGTCCTTTCTTAGAAACGGACTCCAAGAGGAATATCTCTTCCACTTTTCAGCATAGGATTTCCTAGTACTAGGCCTTCTGGCCTCAAGGATGACATCCAGCATCTGTTTGCAGAGGGTTGCTGGTGGTGTATTCAGGGGACAAGCCAGACTGCAAGGTTTAGGGTTTTCAGCAGTGGATGCAAAATCTGTCCCTCCTGCTGAGACAGCAGGGAAGGTGTCTGATGTAGGTGCCAGGGTGGCACTGCTGTCAGACTGCGTAGGAGTGGGTACCGGTGTTGGCATGGCCAGTCTGGGGCAATAAGGATTGCCCTTGGTCTGTCCTGTTTGATCCTGAGTAGTACTTTTGAGAGGAGGGGCAGAGGAGAAAAGGTATAAATGGACAGGTTTTGAAGGGAGGCAAAGAGGTCCACCTCCGGTGTCCCCCACCTCTGGGATTAGAAGTTTGAATGAGTTGGGTTCCAGTTTCCACTCGTGTGGGTCCAGTAGATTTCTGCTTACGTCTGCCAGTGAATTTAGTTTTCTTGGCAGGAATTGAGCTTGTAGGTACACTTGGTTGCTCAAGGCTGTGGTCCACAGGGCCATGGCTAACCTGCAGAGTAGCTAAGAATGAGTTCCCCCCTGCTTGTTTATGTACCATACAACTGTGGTGTTGTCTGTCTTTATCAGGAGCGGTCCTGGAAGGATAAGGTATTTGAGAGCTGTCAGAGCATTCTGTACAGCTAGCATCTCTTTTTGATTGATATGCAGGAGAATTTGTCCTGGGCTCCATTTGCCTTGAATGCACTTGCCTGCCATGTGAGCCCCCCATGCATAGTCTGATGTGTCTTGTCAGGGTTTGGGTGGCGAGGGGTTGAATGAAAGGGAGTCCCTTGTTGTGGTTGCATGCTTCTGCCCACTAAAGGAACTCTGCCCTTAGACAAGGTATGATAGGAATCACCGTTTCCAGGTCTAGAGAATGTTGACACCAGAGACTTTTTAAGTACCACTGAAGTTACATCATATGCAGTCTTGCATATGGAATTAGCAAAATGCATGATGCCATGAACCCTAGGGCTTGCAATATTTTCCTTGCAGATAGCTGGGCTTTGGTGGCCATTAGTTTGAAGTAGTTTGTCAAATAGACCTGCTTTTCTAGAGTGAAGAATGCCATCTGGGAAGTTGTGTTCAAGCTTGCTCCCAGGAATACAATTTTTTGACTGGGTACCAGGTGTGATTTCTTTTCGTTGGTGTACCCCAGTGAAGTTAGGAGTCTTTTTACAAATGCCAGGTGCCGAAGAAGCAATTCCCGACTGTCTGCCCGAATCAGGCAATTGTCCAAATATGGGTAAATTTGCATATTTCTCTGCCTGCAGTATGCAATGGCTGGAGCCAGGCACTTTGTGAATACTCAGGGCACAGTTGATAAGCCAAAGGGAAGTGCAGAGAACTGATGGTGCATAGCACCTGCTCTGAAAAGTAGACATTTTCTGCAAGACTCCCTTATGGGGATATGCAGCTTCTTTTAAGTCTAACGTGACTAACCAGGCATCCTTGGCTAGCATAGGGAGAAACTGTTGCAGTGTAAGCATTTTGAATTTTGGGACCACCAGAAAGGTGTTGAGAACTGATAGATCCAGGATAGAGCACAAAGAGCCCTCTTTTCTGGACACCAGGAACAGTCTGGAGTACAAACCCTGTCCCCTTTGTTCTACTGGAACAGGTTGAATAGCCCTGACATTGAGAAGGGAAAGTACTTGCTTTTGAGCCTCTGCCCACTGGTTTGGAGGAAGGTCTGTCAGCCCGCTTGGGGTTGGCAGGGAGTGGAAGTAGAATCTGTAACCCTGGGATACAATGTTTAGAACCCATCGGTCCTGACTGACAAGTCATTGTGAACTTTTTCCATAAGGGGGTAGCTTACCACTCCCTGTTTTTGAGGTGGGAGCACTCCATTGTTTAGATCTCTGCATACCTGAGACTGCAGTCTTGGTGGTCTGTTCCCCCTGGGGTTGGACTGAGAAGGTCTGGGATGGACTGGAAAGGACAAGTTTTTAGAAGGCCAATGCCTACTGAATCTAGGTGGCTGCACCTGTAAAAAAAAATCTTTGACAGTTTATACAGATTTAGCTTTTTCCTCCATCGTTAAGAACGTCTTCTGCTTTGGTGCCAAACAAACTATCTTGATTTAATGGAGCATCTAGTAATTTTGCTTTGACATGGTCTGGCAAGACATGCTCCTTCAGCCAAGCATGCCTGCTCAGTACAGACCCAGTAATAGCAGCCCTGCAAGATGCTTCTAAGGCATCAAAACCACACTGCAAAGTAACTAACTTGATTTGCAGAATGCATTAACTCTTGTAAATCTTTATTTTCTACACAATCTGGGAGTAACACCATTTTTTTGTTTAATTAGTTCCACAATATGTTGCTGATAATTCAACATGTGAAACTAGCAATTCAAAGCCCTGTTGGCAAGAGTTGCAGAGGTATATACCTTCTTACCCTACCCGTCTAAAACTCTTGAATCCCTGAAGGGGTAGGGTTTTTGGCTGTAGTAGCCTTAACGTCTTTAGTTCCCTGGGATATGGTCTCTGGATCTGCAGTAAAATTCTTAGAGAGAACTTTGAGAGTCAGGTACTCTTGTAGTACCGGTCAGGTTTTCTATGGGCCAGTGATGAGTGTCGGGAGTAAGACTGGATTCCATGAAAACATCATTTACAATATCCAGGACAGGGGGTATAGCTAGAGGCCTGTGTGGAGGCAAATCTAAAAATTCTCCGAGTCACTTTTTGGACTGAGGATAGTCCTAGCATTACCAGTGGAAATGCGCTCTTAAAGTTTGCAAGGTTTCACCGAAAGAAAAATCCTCTGGAGGGGAGGCAGAGGGAATGTATTCCTCTGCATCAGAATCCTCATAGGTTGATAAGGGTATGTCCTGGTAATCAGAAGGGTCAGAGTAATCGAACTCCTGGTCTGTGGAATCAGAAGGAAATTAAATTCTTTGTCTTTTAGCAAGGGAAGGTTGGCTTCCCCTAATTAAAGGTCTTCTGCCATTCTAAGCATTTGTTTTTGTGGCATGGGAGCTTGAGCACGCGCTTTGGTCATTGGTTTTCTAGGCACAGTGCGAACTCTGGGCCTGAGAAACCCAATAGTTTTAGCTAAAAATGAAGTTGTCGGTTTAATATGATCATCAGTAAGGTCGGAATACAACCTCAGAAGCCGGTGTCTGCACAGCGGCTCCGGACCCATCCAAGGTGGAGACATCCACAGGTTCCATAATCTAAGAAGTATCTTGCAGCGTACTGGACTCCGAATGAGTCTCAGCAGAGGCCTGCGAATCTGTAGAAGCGGGTATCGGGGGCAGCAAATGCGCCTCACTGAGTACCGGCGGACTGGTGACTAGCTTAACAGAAGCGTCGTCAGCAGTTCTGGACCTATGCGGTCTATCTTTATCCTTACGTTTTTTCAGAAGATCAGTAGTCGGATGGCTTATCAAAGCCATTTCGGAATACAGAGAATGAGAGCGAAAGAATTTAGCAACAAAGATAGCCTGACGACAAATGGTTCAGGCGTTAAAGCACAAAAACAATGGCGAGGGACGTCGTGGTATGGGCCTAAACAGATGACGCAGTAAGAATGATGATCTCTGTGAGGTATTTGCTTTCCACAGGCAACACAGTTGTTAACTTTTTCTGACATCGGTGTGAGCAAGAAAAAACGATCCCCAACGGGGTACTTGGCTTTAGAAGACTTCAAGTTTGAAACTCGAAAAACGAAAATTTCAGGTAGCGGCTGACCGGCACTTGTGAACTGCTTCTGCTTCGGGCTCCTCCACGGCAAGAAAGACTAAAGTAATGGCGTCGGCTGCATGTTTTATACCCCTGACGACCTGACGTCATGGAAGAGGTGACACACAAACCCACGCACGTTCAAGCTTGCACGGCCCAACAACATCTCAGGAAACAAACAAAGGCCAGCAAAACGGTTCCAAAGGCTTTATTGGAATAAAATAGGTGCCATGAAAGCACCATAATACTCTCACCATAACAGAAAATAATTAAAGCATAACCTCAAACTAGTTTCGGTGGAACACCTTCTTCAGTGAGGACAGATAGCAAAGACAAACTCCATTCAACACACTCCATATTTATATAATTCCTTAGCCAATTAACAAATGGCTTTCACTTAACTGCATGTGATCTATTTAAAGTGTGCAGAACATTTATTAAATAAAATGCACTTCCCATAATAATAGAATATTATCAGTTGTTCATAACACAAAATGTGTTATAAATAACAATATACTCAAAATAAATAGACAAATGTTACCAAGATATAGTGTGTAATACCATATATGGGTATAAAGTAAGTTATAAATGGTCATTTAGTCCAGGTGGGAATAGAGCTCCCAGGTGTATAATCCAGTATTTTTATTTCTTACTAAGAATACTTTGCCAACCCAACTGATTTTGTCTATTCCCCTGTACTTTATATCAATGACAGTAAATATAAATTTTGCAGATGGATGTTTAATGGAATGTTGGTATAAGGCATTACTGATTTTGTGATTCCGAATATCACTGCGATGTTCTCCTATTCTGAGAGACCGTGAAGTTTTACCTACATAGAAAGCTTGGCAATGGCATGTGGCTAAATAAATCACCCAACTAGATGAACAATTGGCAAAGATGCGAGTGTCAAATATCTTACTAGTATTAGCACTGGAAAATTGTTTGATTTTGTTAACATTTCCACAGGAAGAACAATGACCACAAGGGAACGTCCCCAAAAGTTCATCTCCAGTGATAGTAAGTTGTCTGTATGTGGCACCCCCACTATCCCGGTGTTTATAGTGGGAAATAACATGCCCAAAGTTTTGCCCCTCCTGTAGGAAATAGAACATTGTTCAGTCAATATATGACGAAGATGGTCATTAGCCATAAGTATGTTCCAATTATTGTTCAACACATTTCTGATTAGTTGGTGATTTTTCCCAAAAGTAGTAATAAATCTAATGGTGTCATCCATAACACCATCCTTCTTTTGGTATTGTAAAAGATCCGATCTCTCATGTAGGTCTGTCCACACCCTTGCTCTAGAAATATCCCTATACAAATAACCTCTATCCAAAAATCTCTTGTTTAGATCCTGTTTAGCATCCTCATAATCCACCAGAGATGAGTTAATACGTTTAATACGTAAATATTGTGATTTTGGAATATTGCGGATGGTGTGACGTGGGTGCATGCTTGAAGAGTGGAGTAATGTGTTGAACTGTGGATATTTTCTATGTATTTTTGTATTCAGGGTATTGTCCTCATTACGATATAACGTAACATCCAAAAAGTCAATAGTTGACTTATGATATGTTGTTGAGAATTCAATACCCCAAATATTGTTATTCAAATGTTCCACAAATTCCAACAAATAGCTTACATCCGCACGCCACACCATCCAGCAATCATCAAGATAGCGTCTCCAAATGTCCATCTCAACCAAATAAATGTTATGCAGGGGGTCGTATATGAGACATTCCTCCAAGTATGCCATAAAAAGATCGGCATATATTGGGGCAAAGGAGGCCCCCACAGCTGTACCTCTTAATTGCCAATAACAATCCCCCTGAAAGAAAAAAACATTCTTGTTGAGGACATGCTCAGACATACATACTAGTAAGGTGTTAAATCCTGGTGGATAGAGATCAGCTTTTTGAAGCCAATAATCTAAAGCCTGTAGGCCGGCCCAGTGTGGAATACTAGTATACAAAGATTTCACATCTAAAGTACACATTATCCATTCAGGATCTAGTTGCGTATCAACAATGATATTAAGAAATTCAGTTGTGTCCTGTATACGGGCTCTGACCATAGGCAATAATGGCTTTAGATATGATGTTAAGAAAACAGATAGAGGTTCTGTAAGGGATCCATGTCCCGACACAATGGGTCTCCCGGGGGGAGTGGTAATGGATTTATGGATTTTTGGTAACAAATACAAAATTTGTTTTTGTGGGTCATTAACTTGAAGATGTTGTGCAGTCTTCTGTGAAATAATTCCTTCTTGTACAGCCTCTTGGATAAACTGATCAATATCTTGTTTGAATCTGAGAGTCGGGTCTACCCCCATGTGCATGTAGCACTTGGTATCTGACAATTGTCTTAGTCCTTCCTGTACATAATAATCCGTATTCAAGACAACCACTGCACCCCCTTTGTCCGCTTGAATGATTACAATTTTGTGATTTTGTCTCAATTCCGAGAGAGCTTGTCTCTCCAAAGAAGTAATATTGTCATGAGCTATATTAGTATCAAAGTGTGGAAAATGTAAGTCCCTCAATACTGCTCGTTGAAAAATCCCTACATTTTTATTCATGGGATGTTGAAATGTTGATTTTTTAAAAGTGAAATCAGTAGATCTTTGAGTAGAAGAATTATTCTGATCATTGAAAAAAATTTTTAAATTCAGTTTCCTACAAAATTCCAACACATCAACAGATACCGAATAATGGTCAGAAAAAAAACTGGGAACAAAACCCAATCCTTTATTAAGAACACAGTGTTGTTCTTTTGTGAGTATATGATCTGACAGGTTTAAAACATTATCAAATGGTTCAACTATTTGTTCAACAGTGCCTGTACTAACCCTGTCATGGAATCTGTATTCATGTCTACTCTTATGTTTCCTCCCCCCTCGGGATTGCCCAACATGTCTAAAGGGAACTTTGATTGAGTTTTCTTTTTTAATGGTGATTGAACACTGGTACCTCCCTCACTGTCGGTATAGGATGACTCCTCCCCTGATGTGCTAGTATAGCTTAGGTCACGTTGTTTCAAAATAGACCTAGGTCTTTTCTTTGATCTTCCTCCACTCACCCCAGATCCCAAATCCTTGAATCGCACACTTCTTAGAACTTGAAAAAGTTGACCTCTCTCATAATCATGTGTATCCCTAGAAAATTTTTTAAGTTTTCTTTCTTTCACCATATTATCATAGGTCGTCAGTTCCTTAGACAACCGATCAACACAACCAGAATATTTAGCACTAGATTTGTATTTTTGGTAATCCGTACTTAAATCTTGTACCTCCTTAAGCAAGAGATCTACTGTTCTCTCATAATAATCTAATAGAATTTTTACAAATACCATTGAACCCTTCCTCAGGGCATCATCCCATTCCTCTGTTAGCCTCTGTTCAGATCTGCCTACAAGAGGACGGAGCTTGATACGGAGACCTCTCGGTGCCAAATTTTTATGAAAATAGGCTTTGAACAACCTCAAATGTCAAATATTAGCTCTGAGGCCCTTAAGGCCTTTTTCTAGCTTACGGAATGCCAAATCACAACCCCCCTCACTGTTAGGGTTGTTTTTGCTTAGGTTGTTGCTTGGGATATCTTCCAAGCCAAAAATGGCTATATCTTCCCTATCAGCACACAACCCATGTAATATTTGATCTAAATCCATAATGAAATTCAATGTGTTGAAAGGATATCCAAGGAAGTGGCCCAATGTAGGGATACAGTAGATTCAAGGATGAGAGAAATGAGTAAGGAAGGTCTACTTATTAATTTTAGTCGTTAATAATATAACACAATCATAAAACCAATTTCATATGTCATCCAATAGTATTATATAACAGACAGCAAGGGAATGGAGTCACCAAACAACTGTGCACTAGTATAGTGGTCTTACATATACCCCTAGTTTACCTTAGAGTATAGAACATCCATAAATACAAATATTTAACAATACAAAACTGGGTAGTTACACCTAACAGAAAATCCCATCGAAATGTGACTTAAACCAAAGGTGTAATTCCCTAATCACAAACAATAATCTATTGATAAAATATAATAAAACAAATCACAACGTTCAATGGACCACAAAAATTATACAGTAATTGTTTAAACTGAAATTCAACTGACAGAATGGAATGCTTAAACCTATAAAAAACAAATCATGTTATATAGATATTTCCATCCTATCACTGTATAAATTGGTGGCATAACATATTGTAGAATATAGCCCTGTACTAATAGAATGAAATTAGTCACAAGATATACATATGTTATTAGTTTCAAACCTCAGGACAATCACTGGCCAATCTGTGTAACTAAGAAAGATATATTATTAGTTCACTATGAAATATAGGAACTAGAAATGTATAATTATGACCAAACTATAATTTGTGATTAGTCCCCAATGGATAGGTATATAAAAAAGTAATGGTAAATATCTGTAGTGTATATATATGTATCTCAGATGACCACGATAAGGGTTACTGTAATCCTAAAACAAATAGAGACACAAAACCCAATAGGTCGGATATTTTTATGCATACCATCCCAATATATCTGTATGTATAATAAATAACAAAAAATGTCAAAAGACACTTTTATGTTTCATCAAAAATATATCAGGCATTAATGCAATAATTAGTTGAAAAATCAACTTCCAACCTATATACACTTCATTATTACAATGAACATATAACCCTATGTCACTATATATATTATTGTTTATATATTGTCATAATAAACTCGTATAATATCTAAGTCCACTAACTAGTTAGATGTAGAAAAAAGTCACCAATTCAAGTATACATATATCGGTATAAAAAACAACGAAATATGTAACCCACTTATAAAAAACACAACAGTGCCCTTTCGTTTCAAAACATCCCCGTATACATGTAATCATAGGTCCATACTAATAAACAAAGATACATATATCATAAGCATTAGTCCAAAAGAGGACTTAGTACAAAAAAGACTTGGTATTTGCCTGTTATCAGAATCCATGAAAACATGTAACTATAATATAAATGACATGATGGGTTGTCAATAATGTCCACAATAAAAGAAGGAGAATTCCAAATGTTCGAATTCTCAATGAATGAGAATAGTTAAATATACAAAGACAGTTGTAAATAGTCACCGTGACTCCGTGAGCCTGATGTTCCTATATGGTGACGTCTCGTGATGAAAATTCACATTTGAACATTAGCTCCACATGAAAAAAGCTCCATCCTATAAAGTTATAATCCACATAACAGTGATGGCTGATGTTACAATCCGTATTAGCTGATACAAAACTGTCCCAATCCAAAAAGAGTCGTGGTATACAAAAATAAATCCAAGCAAGAGCACGTTCCTAAAGATACACTCCCACAGAAAGAACGCCCATCCTACCAACAAACAAGCGTTCTGATGCTCTTCACTGAACACTGGTAGGCCCAGTATAATTTGCTAATGGCGTTTCTGCAAAGTCCCCCTTAGTAGTGCAACAACTGTGAACAGTTATACATCAAACGTAGTGATAAACAAGTGTACAGTCCCTTATAAAAAGCATTCCAATAATCTCTTTAGACGACCGAAATGTACCATCCAATATGGCGATATTCACACTTTTCTGGTAGCAAAAAGCACAAATGTCTATTAGACCCAGGGCACTATAAATATGAAAAAATAACCAAAAGTATATGAAAAACAGTCACCCTTCTTTAGCGATCAGCAACTGGGAAGTGCAATATATCAAAACAAATCCTCGGTGAATGGAGAAAAGTCCAATTTGTCAGAGGAGAGGAGTCATCTCACCAACAGCCAGGGAACCAGCGCCAACAGCGAGGAGAACACGTCAGTGACACACAAACCCACGCACGTTCAAGCTTGCATGGCCCAACAACATCTCAGGAAACAAACAAAGGCCAGCAAAACGGTTCCAAAGGCTTTATTGGAATAAAACAGGTGCCATGAAAGCACCATAATACTCTCACCATAACAGAAAATAATTAAAGCATAACCTCAAACTAGTTTCGGTGGAACACCTTCTTCAGTGAGGACAGATAGCAAAGACAAACTCCATTCAACACACTCCATATTTATATAATTCCTTAGCCAATTAACAAATGGCTTTCACTTAACTGCATGTGATCTATAAGTGTGCAGAACATTTATTAAATAAAATGCACTTCCCATAATAATAGAATATTATCAGTTGTTCATAACACAAAATGTTCATGGAAGAGGTGACAGCATTTGACGCAGAAATCCCAAGACTCTGGTATTCGGGCCAACTGAGGGCTACCTGCAGGCAGATAACCCAAGTGTGATGACTGCAACAGTGAAACACGAAGAACATCAGCTGATCAGCTTTTCTAAAGATTTAGTTCTGTCAAAATGGTCCAGAGTATGGAGAATCCTTTCTCCCTGTTTTTCAAGTTCTGGGTAGAAAGCTGGGAGACTGAGGGCTTGGTTCAAAGTAAACTAAAACCACTTTGGGCACAGAGAGGTTTGTTCTTAAAGTGAAATTATCTTTGTGAAATATGAAGCAAGGTTCACTCACCATGACAGCTTTCAACTCGGATAATTCTGTTGCAGACATCAGAGCAATAATAAGTACAGTTTTCCAAATCAGGAACCTTAAATCAGCTTGAAGAGCAAGTTCAACAGGTAACCGTCAACCATTTAACAAGGAGGTTTCAGTGTAAAACTCTTGAGGAAGATCCATGGGGAGACTTGCTCAAATTGTCACAAGATGAACCTTAACAGAGGAATATCACAGAGGCCAGAAAAAAGTAACTCAAATACACTAGCATCAGTAATACAAAATCCCTGATGGGCCCCAGATTATTGGTTAGGCACTAATAATAAGTATTACTTCCACTTACCAACATAGGATTTTCTAGTAGCAAGTTTTCTTGCCTCCTTTAGTACCTGCTGCACCCTCTCATAAGTGCCTAAAATATTAGAAATTAATCAGCCAAGCGGTCTGTCTGAACTTGATTGAGACTAGGGACATCAAAATCCCCCCTGATTTGTGCAAGGTAGATCCAGTCTGTGAGGAAGCTTGTGGTTAACTGCCCTTGGCCAATTCCATAAGAAGAAGAAGTGATAACAAATGTTGCCTGCCCAAAAAGGAGTTGCCATGTTGATTTTTGTGGAATCCTTCTGGAGTCCTGAATCTTCAGCATTACCCTGGATATCAAATGGAAAAGTGCAAAGGAACACTGGTACCCACATGAAATAAAATACATCACTTTTCTAGGCTTGTCTGCAAGGATTCCAGCAGCAGAATATGATCAAATTACATATTTGGAAAGGAGGAAAACATATCTACTTGAGGTATTTCCCACAACTGCATCAATTCCAGGAAAAATCCTTCCCTCGGTTTCCCTTCTTGATGGTCTGTCTTGATCCTGCTCAGCTTATCTGCCACAATGTTTTGTTGTGACTGAATCTAAGATGCCTGGAGGGTTAAGGGGTGCTGAAGACCTAAATGGTCATCGCAGTCAGCTTACACAGAGGATATGACCTAGTGCACCCACTATGCAACATCATTGTGGTGTTGACTACAATCACCTGAAGAGGTCAAGGGGACCACAGACTATGAATAGATTTTAAGGCATGCATTACAGCCAGTATGAAAGGTTCCACAAGCACTGTACCTTTATCCCCACATAAACTGCCTGCCTGGTAAAATCTGAGCCATCTGTTAGAAATTGGCTTGTAGGTCAAACAGAAATTGGAAGATCTGGATTTGCTTCTATACATGGGTCTCCACCACTGCAGTTACTTTTTGGCAAAGCCCAACACTGGAATCTGAAACATCAGAAGATGGAAATGTTGGGTCCATTTTTTTTTTGTTTTTTTTATATAAATCAGTGAATCTTTCACGTGTGTAACCTGGCAAAAAGAATCATGAGAATCACTAAGGCAATGAACCCCAGAACCCTAAAATAATCTTTAAAGTCAAACTGACTTTGAAAAGCTCAGGAAAGTTTGCAAATAACCCCTCCTCCCCCCTCGTGTCAAAAACTCCTTTTGCTGAGAGATGTGTGCAAAAAAGTACAGAAAGGCAATCTCGTGTGACTCCGTCAATGTAGATTTCTGAACATTTATCGGGATTCTCTGACCAAAAGAAAATAAATTAATTATAATGACTTGAAATCTTTAAAGAGATGCTACAAAGATGAGGAAGCCGCCAAAAAAAAAACGAGTCTCAGTCAGTCTGCAATAGATGGAGCTAGACACTTTGGATTAACTGCAACTCTAAGGGTGTTGCAAAAAGGGTAATGCACACAAAATGATAATGTGACTGACACAAAATGTGAGACATGTCCTGAAGCCTTTGGTTACTTGAATATGAAGGCATGAGTCTACTACGGCTTATCGAAGTTCCATAATTTCAAAGACCATATGGCCGAGATCAAATTATCAGTTTTGAAACTACGAACACTTTGCATTGAGATCACTGTACAGTGCTCAGGATTTGCCGTTTTCCTCACTGTAGTGCAATCTTGAGTTGACCTATTTAAGTAGCAGGGGGTGTGAGGTGCAGGGGGGGTACCCCCCCCCGCAAAAGTTAAGTATAATGTGCTTTGTTTCATTTTTGTGTTTATTTTTTATGCTGAAGTTTCACAACTTCGATCATATCTGCTTTTTTTTTTTTTTTTTTTAAATCTAATGTTACCTAACGAAGGGAAAAAAAAAAAAAAAAAAACTTTCCTGAGGAATGAAAGGTAACAAGATTCTGAAGGGTCGAAATCTTGAATTTTGGCACTTTTACATAGATACATATTTAGAAATGAAAGATCCAGAACTGGTATCAAAGACTACTTTCTTTTGCACCAGAAACATTCTGGAAAAGAAGCATTTGCCCCTTAGATTTAATGGCAACAGTTCTATGATTCCTAGGGCAAGTAAATGAAGAACCAGAGAAAAAAATGGTGGGGAGGAGCAGAGCTCCCATGAAAGATGTCGTTTGCAACATGTGCCAACTATATCCCTCCTGAACCACTTGTAACACCCAAGAGTTTGAAGCAATCTGTTGCCAAAGGGGAATGTACAGAGCCTGTTTCTGGGACAGATTTAGAGACAAGGGGGCAGGAGTGGTGAGGAGAAAGGTTATTATAGTCGTTCTGAAGTATTAGACATCTGCCTTTTTTGGAAAAAGATCTTACTTGCTTGTTATTC
Source organism: Protopterus annectens (assembly GCF_019279795.1). Lineage (NCBI taxonomy): Eukaryota > Metazoa > Chordata > Ceratodontiformes > Protopteridae > Protopterus > Protopterus annectens. The sequence continues at coordinate 624,355,833 of NC_056749.1, forward strand.
CCCTATAGCATTTTCCTGGTTCCCTGTTTGGCTTGAGCATGCAGTCCATTGCTTTTAAGGAAGAGGATTTGTGAGGTTTGTAAGGGGTGTGTGTGCGTGGGGGGGGGGGGGTCAATGCAACTCCAGGTATTAAATTTCCTCCTCTCATAAAATAAAATTACTGAAGATGCGAGTAGCACAAGGACTAAATAAAACCTTAATTTAAAGCCGAATTTAAAATTTCAGACTTTTCCTCATCAGCAAACTTCTGATTATGTAACTAAGCATATCCTTTCCTCCTTTGTTCGCAAGGGGAAGATTGGAAAAATAAGTAATCTATGCCCAGCTGGCGAAGCTGTGGATATGGCTGCAGTGTCAGACCCGAGGAGGGAAAACAAATGCTAGTTTGAAAAACTTTGTAAAGCCTTCCTGCTTTATAGGAACTGAAGGCAGAGAACTCAGGATTATTACAGGTATCATTAAATACACCCTGTACGGCTGGCACAACAGGAGTGAACTAGGCATATCTACTTGTGACCCATTTCCTCAATTCAAGGGGAGCACTCACCTGTTCCCATAAAAACTCATTTATCCTGGCTATTTCTGAAAGAACAAGCTTTCCTCCGAATCACAGATCGGGCTTGGGAATCTGCAGGAGATACTGCTCTTTCCAGGTCCATGTCACAATCCTACAACATGTTTTCCTCAAGAATATCTTTGTTGACATTATTTTCAGGTAAGGATATTGGAGCACTAGGAATAACAGCCTCGCTAAGGGAAGACATTTTTTTTTAATCTAAACATACACCATGTCTTTAGATGAACAGTGTTTAACATTTTCTTTCTTTAAAGGTTTGGATGAAAACAGATCCAGAGAAAGCAACTCTGCCCAGGCTAGAAGTCTCCTTCCCTCGTTACAGACAGCAATATCTCCCAGAGCGTCTCCATGACTCAAGAGATGGTTCTTCCATGCTGGATAAGACATAGCTGAAAGGACTACCAAATCTATTCAAAAATTAGAAGAACCGGAGGTGTAAGCAAGTGGTCTGAGGAACTAGTGGCCAGTACATATTCACCCACCATCAACTACAGGATTGACTGAGTCCATGGTGTTGGCAAAGGCTCTTATGTTGCTTTTTTTTTTAAATTTCTTTATAGCTACAGTGGGAGACTGAACAGTACCACAGGATGTCTCATAGGTGTTGCACTTTGCTAGAAAAATTTCAGTTAGAAGGTATGTTGTCAAAGTGTGCATGCAGTCCCCAGTGACAGCAATGCATATATTCAGGTCAAAAAACCCTTTTCAAAAGCTCAGCCTGACAGAAAAAAAGTTGACACTGTTCTCACAGTGTACACAAACACGAACAAACCCTGTAATCTCTGCACATATAAAATGCCTCCCAATAGTAAACTGTTAGAACATGTACCGTACATGCAAACTTTGTGTTAACTAAAACATAGCCCCCCAAAACAGTGGTCCTGACAGAAAACTTCGGATATTGAAAGAATACTCAGTTTCTTAAAGGGGGGGGGGATACCACTGTAATCTATTAAAAAATAAATAAATAAAAACTATATATGTATATTTTTAAGGGCAAATCTGTGGAACGGTTACACATGGAGAACTTGTCTGCCAGAAACAAAGATGAAAGCCAGCAGCTGCTCCTATGATGCTTCTGAGCCCCCCCACCACCATAGACACACACAAAGCATCGAAGTACTGAAGATAGCTTCACTCCAACTGCTGACATCCCTCCAAAGGTCTGGCCAATCAGCAGTCTGAATGAAGGAGGGAGACCGTGCTTTTGGAAGCTGGCTAGTTGTGTCCTAAGCAAGACACAACCCATATAGCTTAAAGTATACTGCAGCAGTGGGAGTGTTGAACATCTCATTTGCCCAGCTATGGCGATAAGATTACATACCACTGATATTCAAAAGCCCGCAGGAGAACAACTATTAGGCAGAAGGAAATCTCTGACTAGCTTTGACACCCAGAGCACTGTTTTTTCATCCTGCTCAACCTTCCAATAGACAAGATGAGTGGAAGGTGTCCTTATGCTTTGGAAGCTGGCAGAGTGTTGCACCACAGGCAAGAGGTATAAACCCACACAGTTTAGGCTACTGCAGCACTGAGCTGAAGATGAACATCTGAAAGAGTAAGTCAAACACAGAAAAGCTATTAAAAAAAAAGAAAAAAAAGGATATGACAGAGTTACCAACAAAGGTCAATGGGTAACAGAGACTGAAAAGAAAGCATACTGAACTTTTAGACTTTGATGAAAAGATTTAGAAAAGACACATCTCGAGTGGGTACATAAATATAAAAACAAAGGACATAAAATATTAAATTTTATACCCAGAAAAGACTTGAAATGGTCTTAAAATGTTCCGCAACCCTGAGATCTCCTTTTCTGGATTTATTAAGTACAAAATAATCACCTGCAAATAAAGCCAACTTTTCTCGATTACGATACCAACTATACTTTTGTGTTAGAGACCCTTATTTTCTTTGCCAATGGCTTTAAATATAAAGCAAATGGGGGGGGGGGGCACCCCTGTCTCATTGCTCTGTTCAAACACAGCTTATCAAAGAGGAACCTCCCCACTGATCTTTCAAATATTCATTTAACCGTATTGCATCAGGGAATGCCAATGCGACCATTGCCAGACTCTCAAAAATTCCAGCAACTCTATCCAAAGCTTTCTCTGCCTTAAAACCCACCAAGAGAGGTATTTTCTTAAATTCCGTTTCTCTCTCAAGCATCATTGGTCCTTTAATGTTAGAAAAAGTTTGCGTCCCTTCACAAAACCACAGTGATGCATTATCTATCAATTTTTGGCAACCCCCCCCCCCAGCCATTCTTTTAGTTGGTATAGAGAAACACTTTAAAATATGGATTTAAAACTGAAATGGGTCTATATGAAGCTGTGTCTGATGGCCTTTACTGTCTTCAAGTAAACACAGCTACCACAGCTTTCTTCCAAAACATTGGTGCTTCCCCTCCTTTTAAAATACTGTTAAATCAAATCTACCAGATCTTTATCAATTTCTTCCCTACTAATTTCCACAGGAATACCATTTGTTCCTGAAGACCAACTACACGACAGTTTTTTTATCTCACCATCTCCTACCTTAACTGTCAGCTGTTAAGCCTTACCTACCTCTAACCTTGGCATAATTAAATCTTCTGTAAATATTTGTGTGCTCTTATTTTCACATTTTCTGCTTTACACAAATTTTCATTTTTGAAATATCTCCAATACCTTAACCGGATCTCTGGTTATTTTTCTTGTAATAAGCTCCCCATGTTTAGCAACGTCCCTTTCTACTTTCTGCTGCCTAAGTCATCCTGCTAATTTTTTTTTCTTCTGAGGTTATCAAAAAATAGTTGCTTAACAATATTTCTAAACTCATGCATATTAACCAGATACTCTCATTTCCTGTTTAGAACTCTACATTTGTAACTCATCTTATTCTCAAAGATTCCCCTTATTCTGCAATACTGCAGCCTTTGTAAGTTCCTCTAATTCTCATCACTTCTTAACCACATCTTTCTCTTTTATTCCTACCCTATTTCTAAACTCCAATTTCATTTTATACTACTCCATAGGTATTACTTCTGAAGATATTTCTATCTACTCTAATATTTCAAAAATAATTTCTGCTAACAATTCTTTAAAAGTCTCATCTATTTAACAGGTACGTGGTACACTGCCAGTCTAATTTTTACTTCAATCCTCTGCATTTTTATCTTGCTTTTTACCAGTGTATGATCTGAAATAGTTACTGGATATATTTCAAAGCTTTCAAACAAATGCAAATGTTACTCTGAAAAAATAATTTCTATCAAGTCTAGCCCAATTATTGTACCTGGGGAACTAACACAAATTCAGGCCTGCTACTGAATACACATCTTCCACACCAAATCTTTTCAAAAATGTCTTCAGAAATCTACCCTCTTTTGTTATATATTCTCTTCTAGGTACTGACCCCCCCCCACCGATACAACTTCACTAACGAAATAAAAGTTACAACATTTTCTTAAGCTCAACAATAGCAGTTTTTGGTGAACATAAATACATGCAGTGCAATCCTCCTTTACCAATAGAATCTGACTAACACAAACTTACCATTATCATCATCTCTTTTTCCTCTTCTATCACTATTACAGCCCCTCCAGCAATTAGTACAATTACTCCCCTTTTCCTTTGTCACCGCTATTCTGCTGACTATCTATCCTGAAACACTGTCAAATTCACATGCTCACTTCTTTCCAAAATGAGTCTCTTGCAGCATTGCCATTTGCACTACTCTTCCTTTTTTCTATACCTGTAAGGCCATTTACTTTCCAAAATAACATGCATAGTGTAGTCATTAGGATAAAAAAGGTGCATTTCCACCTTTGTTACATGTGCACACTAACGTTGGCAGGCTGATCTTTTATGCAGTTGTTTCTTTACATTTATCAAGCCTCTGCTTTAATGAAAATCCTCAAGTGAAATACATTTTCAAAACATTCTCCCTTACCCTATTAACAGACTAGAACAGACACACAAAACTATGTAAAGCTTCAAGAAATGAAGTTTAACCCTCCAGATAGGAACACTTGAATCAAACAGGCAGCTACACCCACAGGTATTACCTAACCTAAAATTAAAGTTACTCACGCTAAAGCACATGCTACAACCAGTATTCCCACTTAAAATGATTGCTGCCCTCTCTCTATTACTCTCCTATATGTGAAAAACAGCTGGTATGCTTTCAGAAAACTTTTAGTCCTACGAAAAACTACACTAGCTATCTTTAAATGAAACTAGATTGTGCACTGTTCTAATAAATGCACAAAGGCTGCTTGAGAAGTTCTCTCTTATTCACTTCCCACAACTTCGAACTATTTTTCACTGAACTGCTTACCATTGTACCTTTAACTTTTGCATTTCCTTCAGCAGAGAATGTTCAGAACTCTCAAGATTAAGTGCTTGCACATGCAGACAGCTGGTCTCCATGTACTCATAACAAGACAACATACAGCCCTGCAGACCAACATTTTTTAAACCTGCATTGCCACACCTCAACAGTCGAAGCACAACAGACAGCTCAAACATCAAACACAGTAAGTACACAACTGAAAGGCCTCATCAAGGCAAAGAAATGATGGCCATCCCTCTGAATCTCATTAGCAAGGAAAGGACTGAGAAGGTTTAGAAAAGGGGCACACACTGAAACAGTTCAACAGAACAATTATTGCTATACAGCTAGAGAACCACTCTGTTCAAAACAATCTGGTTGTCATAAGAGTGGTCCTTTAAACCCAGGATTCATCTACCACCTAGGGCTCCAACAGCAATAATGAACTGGGGCCCTCCCCTTGTACACAAACATAGTGAAGTTGGATAGGGTGTCCGTTGGCTCCTAGAAAAGGGAAATTTTTCTCTGGTAGTCAGGGCAGCCAAGGGCTTCCACTCTGGGAAATCCCACAAGTTAAGACTGCAATAGTGAGCCAGGAAGACCACCACCAGGATTCAACTACCACTGCTGGCAGCTGCAGACGAAACACCTACCTACCTGTGTGACATACAGAAGGCAAGATGAATTATGAGAATTTTTTCAAAAGTAAAAATATGAGTGTTAAAAAAGGCTCCTTGAAAACCTACTCAAATTCATCTTCACTGGAATCTATACTAAATCCTTGAAGCAAAATAACTACAGTCAAAACAAAACTTGAGAAAAGTTCACAACACTCCAACATAACTTTTAGTTATGTACTTACCATAACTTCGGATGTATGGGATCCATCTTGCCTACATTCATAACTGATGGGTTCGGAGCTGATCCATCGGCTCCGACTCGGCCACTATACAATAGAACGAAGTCTCTAATTGGCTGGGCTACCCCTTATCCCAGAATGCACCACGCCTGCTTCCCCAGATCTTGTTTGTTCGCTTTCATACCTACATCCAGACACAGAAAAACATAACAGCAACTGTAACAAACTAAAGTCCTTCAAGAGAAAGAACTCAGTAGAAGCAACATTTCCTCTAAATCCAATGGGAAGGGGGAAGGAGGGCAGGTACGTATGAATGTAGGCGAGATGGATCCCATACATCCAAAGTTATGGTAAGTACATAACTAAAAGATGTAATGGGATCCTATCTCGCCTACATTCATAACTGATGGGACAGCATCCCTAGCACCTAACTCCCGGGTGGCTCATTGGAAAACACTCCTGAGAACTGTGGAACCAAAAGAAGCTCTACCTGGAAAAGCCACATCTATCTTGTAATGAGAAATGAAAGTGTGCGGAGAAGTCCAGGTAGCGGCCGCACAGATATCATCTATCGATAACTTGGAGTGGAATGCTACAGAAGTAGCCATTGCCCTGGTAGAATGAGCCTTGATTGGGAATGGTAGCTCTTTGCCCAACTGTGAATAAATGAAGGAAATGCAATCTTTAATCCATTTGGCTATGGTGGTTTGAGCCACCGGTTGACCCAACCTATTTTCTGCAAAGGACACAAACAGCTGATCTGACTTTCGTGTCTGATTGGTCCTACTTAAGTAAAAACGCAGTTGTCTATGAACATCCAACTGATGGAAAATGTATTCTGCGTTATTGGAGAATTTGGGAAAAAACACAGGAAGCTCCAAGGATTGTTGAATGCATAAGGGGGATGCTACCTTGGGTAAGAAAGAGGGATTTAACTTGAGAGATACTCTGTCTTTGTGAAAGGTCAAATAAGGAGGACTAGAACAGAGGGCCTGAAGCTCTGAGACCCGCTTGGCAGAGGTTATTGCCACTAAAAAGGCGGTTTTCCAAGATGGAAATTTCATATCACAAGTAGCTGCTGGTTCAAAAGGGCAGGCAGTTAAAGAAGCTAGAACCATATTCAGGTCCCAAGGAGGCACAGGATGGGCTATTGGGGGCCGAAGGAGCCAAGCCCCTTTAAGGAAAGATTTGCAAAGCCTGTTTGCCATTAAGGAAGGCTCAAAGGAGACATGAAAATTAGAGATAGCCGCCAGCTGGACTTTGATTGTGGAAACTGAAGAGCCCAAACAAAACAAAGAAGCTAGGAATTCTAAAACCTGAGGTACTGGGGCGGTAAGGGGATCTAGACCTCGTTGCTGGGCCCAAACAGCAAACCTCTTCCACTTGCTGGAATACAGTTTAGTAGTGGAAGGTTTGTGAGAAGAGGACAAAATGTGGATAACGTCTGGAGAAAGAGAGTTATCTCTGACTAAGGTTGGAAGTGGAGTAACCAGGTGGCCAACCTCAAGGACCTGAGGGATGGATGAGACTGACCCAACTGATGAGTTAACAGGTCGGGCACCAGGTCCAGAAGCCACGGGCCCTCCACCGCATACCTCAGAAGGAAGGGGAACCAAACCTGACAAGGCCAGTGTGGAGCGATCAGAATCATGTCGCTTCCCAGATAAATCTCCTTCTGTATCACCTTCAGGAGAAGGCGAACCGGAGGGAAGGCGTAAAGTAGACCGGAGGGCCAACTGTGAACTAGAGCGTCCCTGGGAATCTGCCCCTGAGAGGGAGTCAGAGTAAAGAACTACCTGCATTTTGCATTGTGAGGGCTGGCGAACAAGTCACAACAAGGGAGGCCCCACTTGGCGAAAATGTTTGCAACCACCCTGTCGTTGAGAGACCACTCGTGGGGCAACAGAAGGGTCCTGCTCAGCCTGTCTGCAATCGCATTCGATTTCCCCGGAATGTGCGTTGCCACTAGGAAACGCTGGGTAGAAATCGCCTAATGCCACACTCTCATGGCCTCTCAGCAAAGAGGGTAGGACCTGGTTCTGCCTTGCTTGTTTATGTACCAGACTACCGACATGTTGTCGGACAGAATCGTAATGGTACCCTGGGGAAGAACATGATGAAGTGCTTGCAACACCAGTAGCACCGCTCTCATTTCCAGGATATTGATATGTAAGTGTGCTTCGTGAGCCTGCCACGTACCTTGGACAGACCTGTCCAGATAATGCCCCCCCCCCACCCTATCTGGGAGGCATCCGTGGTCACAGTGGCGACAGGAGGCTGAAGGGCAAGGGGTCGCCCCTGGTCCAGGTTGGACCGAAGCAGCCACCAACGTAGGTCCCGACGGCAAATTTCCGTTATCTGGACCAAATGGTCCAAGGGGAGATCCTGAAAAGACCATTGAACTGACAGTAGCCATTGCAGCACCCACATGTGCAGCCTGGCTAAGGGGACAAGAAGAATGGTCGAGGCCATCATGCCCAATAACTGCAGAATCAATCTGGCCTGAACTCGTGATCTGGGTAACAAGGTTTGAACCTGAGACTGCAGGACCTGAATCCTTTCTATCAGCAAGGATGCCCGCATTTTTCTTGTGACTAACTCTGCACCTATAAAGGTAATACGCTGAGACGGCTGCAGCACAGATTTTTTCCAGTTGAACGTGATTCCTAGTGAATGACCCAAACTGACTGTGGTCATAAGCGCCCGAACTGATAGATGCTTGGTGGTGGCAGTAAGGAGCCAGTCGTCTAGATAGGGAAACACTTGGAATCATCCTTGACTTCTCTAGTGAGCTGTCACTACTGCACACCCTGGGGGCTGTGGTGAGACCAAAGGGCAGAGCTCGGAAGTGGAAATGACTGGTTCCCAGGCAGAAGCAGAAGTAACTCCTGGACTCTTGACTTATCAGGATGTGATAGTAAGCGTCCTTGAGATCTATGGAGCACATCCAGAGATCCTTCTCCAATAACGGGAGAATGGACTGAAGGTGACCATTCGGAATTTGGATTTCTTTACAAAGCGATTCAATGATTTGAGGTCCAAAATGGGCCTCAAGTCCCCTGTCTTTTTTGGCACCAAAAATAATCTTGAATAAATTCCTGATCCGATCTGGTCTGCGGGGACAGGCTGGATGACTCCTTTTCTTAGCAGCTTTGAGACCTCGACTGCTGCTTGATTCTGCCGACTGGGTGGCACATAAGGGATTTTCCTGATAGGAAGAGGGGGTTTTATGAAAGGGATGAAATAGCCTCCGGTTATGGTTCGGAGCACCCACTGATCCTTGGTGACAGATTGCCAAGCCTTTGGGTGTTCCGCAAAACGACCCCCGACTGGCTCCGGAGATACGCAGACGGGCCACGTCTCAGGGACGGGGAGCGTAGGATGGACCACGAAAGGAATCGTGGTCTCCAGAGTTACGGGGGCCTCTGCCACCTCTGGGGCGACGTCTTCCTGAATTCCCCCCCCCTCTGCCTCTAGAGGGGGGATCACTCGGTGGAGTAGGGAAAAACCTTTGAGATTTCCTGAACCACATTTTCCCTCCTCTCTGGGCCTTGGGGTAAGGTCTAGAAGGAGCGGAAAAACGGGCCCCCACGGCAGTCAAGGTCTTGCCCTCCTGCTCGCACCGTGTCAGTGTGTCCTTCACCTTGGGTCCAAACAGGGAGGACCCATCAAAAGGTGCGTCGGTGAAGGAAGACTTAAAAGCCTCCGCAAAGGGACACAAGCGTAACCAGGCGTGTCTTCTAAGAGCCACGCCTGTTCCCGCTGCTCTACTCGCCCCTTCGGCCACATATGAGATGAGCGTCATGGACGAGTTGACAATCTAAGATAGGGTAGTCATCTGGGCGCCAACAGTCTGGGCTAACGCCTCAGGAAGGTTACCCGTAAGAGACTCTCCTAACTCTTTGAGGAGGTCCCTTTGGAGCCTGGTGAAATGACAAAGATAATTCAGCGACCGCAGGGTAAAGGCCGCTGAAGAAGGGGTGCGCTTCCCGTACCTATCCATGCTCCTGGAATCCTTATTAGGAGGGTGAATAGACGTTGAAGCCTCTGCCACGTCCTGCTGAGTAGCAGATGCCACCACCATCGCATCTACTGCAACTCCTTTGGTCAAAAATTCCTTCAGAGGAGGGGCTGAAAGGAACTTGTTAGGCCTGGCGGGCACCGGTTCCACAGAATCAGGGTGTTACCACACCCTTCGAGAAACTAAATCTAGCAATTCATTGAAGGGTGGAGACACCCAAGAGGTGGAGGGCTGGGCCCCAAAAGCCTAGAGGAATACAGACTCCTCCGCAAAAGGGGTTTTGGATTGCCAATCGCCTCTCTGTCTCAGGATCTCAAGGATATTTGAGAATGAAACGTCATCCGAAGACTATTTTGGGGACCCCTCCGCATCATCGAGGTCAGTATCTGAAGTGATAGACTCGTCCTGGGAGTCAACGTGCTTCCTCTTGCAATATTTCTTCCTTGGAGGTTCATCCGAAGCGGATTCAGAAGGATCTCACGAGAGAAGTGAACCCCCCAAGGGGGTATCCTCAGGCCCTGGGGCCCCCACTGTCGTAGGAATGAAGCACACCAGAAGCACCAGTTCCCAAGTCTAGGGACGGTGAGGTAGAGACTTGCTGAGCCGGCAAGGACATGGCCAGTGCACTCCTCATGGCCTCAAAAGCAGGACCTCCAGACTCTATGGAGGGTACCGGCTGAGAGACCACGGCGGTTCCAGGAATCCCTGCGGCCGACGCTCCGAGGGGAAGACTAGGCACCGAAGCTACCAGTTCCAAAGTGTTCCCCTCGGCCCCGACCGAGGAAGTCCCGGTACCGAACCCTGATGCCAAGGACAGGGTAGGAATGATGGTCGGAACCAAGAGACTCCGAGGGAGTCTCGGCTCTGACTGGACGACTCTGCTCTGCTCTACCAACACAGACTCCAACTGCTCCGAGGAGGTTGGAGGAGGAATCAGATGTGTCGAAGTGGGGATCGGCTCCGGAGCTGAGTGGGCTGGAGCAGAGACCATTTTTGCAAAAACCAGGAACTGGAAAAACCTCTGGATAACTCTGTCCAAATCAGAGTCAGACAACCTGGAAGATTTAGAGGAAATAGATGGGGGCCGAGACTACTTCTCTCTCGGCTCCAAAAGACCAGGGGACCGGCTCCGAAACGGCTCCAATACTATCGGCACCGGATCCGGAACCGTATGGACAAGTATCGGCACCGAAGGAGACTTCGGGGCAGAGGGAGGAGAGTCTGAGCTGCACACCTCCAAAGGCTCCGAGAGCAAAGAAGCCGAAGCAGGTGATTCGCCTCTCGATCCCCCAACCTGCGGCTCCGACACCAATGGAGCCAAGGAAAGAGGTATAGAGGAAGACCCTTCCACCCGAGGCTCCAAAGCCATTGGAGCAGAGGAAGAAGAGGTCGACCTGTGCTTCTTGGATGTCGGCTCCGACGGACTGGTCAGAGCCGACTACCTTTCCTTTTTTGAAGCTGGAGAGGAAGGAGAAGCCAAAGCTTCCTCAAAGGAGGGCTTAATAAGGCCCTTAAGGATCAATTTATTTTTATGTTCTTGAAGGACCCTAGAGGAAAAAGCATGACACACACTACATGTTTCCTGAAAATGTTTCGGTCCTATACAATATACACATACAGCATGGCTATCGGTAATGGACATTTTATAATTACACTTGGTGCACTTTTTAAACCCAGACTTCTGTTCTTTAGACATCCTGTCACACCACTGTTTTACCACAACGAGACCTTAAGTAGGACACGAGCCCTTCGACTCAAAACGGGACTGACCCGAGATACAGTACACCAAAAACGGGCAGAAGCCCTCTAATTAACGTAGTAAAGTAGAAAAACGTACAGTAAGACAATTTCAGCAACCACACAAATAAGGGCAAGAGCCCTCTAACTCAAACGTGCCTTGCCCGGTAACAGAGAAAAAAATACCAATCTCACAAAAAAAAACAGTTTACACACACAAGCTGTTAAAACAGCTGTTTGTTAAATTTATGAAGAAACCCCTAGGTCAAAAGACCAAAAAGTAACCAAACACACTACTTAGCTCCAGCCAAGTCGAGACCACGTCTAGCTTGAAAAGCGACAAACGAGATCTGGGGAAGCAGGCATGGTGCATTCTGGGGTAAGGGGTAGCCCAGCCAATTAGAGACTTCGTTCTATTGTATAGTGGCCGAGTCGACTCCGAACCCATCAGTTATGAATGTAGGCGAGATAGGATCCCATTACATCTTAAGTTGCACAAACTTATCATGCCAGGTTTAAAC